>NC_135315.1:35360991-35590991 GCF_048772815.1 Callospermophilus lateralis
TTGTAATCCAAGCAGCCCAGTGTTCCTATCATGAGGTTCAATAATGGAAACTTGTGAGAAATTGCCTTAGGTAAAGATTACCAGTTCACCTGTGGGAGGAAGGGGCAGCAAATGAAATGATGTGTGACCTTTACCAGAAACAGAAGCAGTCTTTGTTGGACTTGTAGTCCAGTCTCTGCCTTTAGAGAAAAATACCCATGTGTGAAGTCTCATGCAGCCTTCATAGTCCTGATGCGTGCCTCTCCCACCTTCTCATACATAACAGATAAAGAGAAGAGTCTCAGCTCCCTGGTTCTGGAATCACTTGTCAAGTAGTAGTCAGGAGTGGAGGAAGGAAAAAATCTTTTACTGTTGGGTTCTAAGTTCTTCTTTCTCTCCCACCTCCCTATCCCACGCACCCTCACATACTTACCCTTTTTACTCTCTCCTTTATTAGCTCCCTCTTGCTCCAAAGCCTAGCATACAAACTGATTAACAGAACCCCAAAGTTTTGGGCAGGTATTAAGAACCTTACTAATAAGAGCAGCATGAATTTTTTTTTCTTTCTTTCTTTCTTTTTTTTTTTAAGCTATCTCCTTCCCCCCCCCCCCCTTTTCTTTTTCTTTTTTTCTGTGGTACTAGGGATTAAACCCAGAGACACTTTACCACTGAACTACATCCCCAGCCCATGTTATTTGTTAATTTGAGACTGGGTTTTGCTAAGTCACTTAGGGCCTCATTAAATTCCTGATTCTGTCCTGTGATCCTCCTGCCTCAGTCTATCACTGGAACTACAGGCATGTGCCACCATGTCAAGCTTACTGTATCTTTTGTTGCTGCTATCTCAAATAAAAAGGCACACAGGGTTAGGGGTACAGCCCAATAGTAGGATGCCTGCCTAGTGTGTATGAGACCTGGGTTCAATCCCCAGTACCCCAAAGAAGAAAGAGAGAAAATGATAAATGTGGTATTCCTTTTTTTGTTTTATTTTGTTTTAATATTTTTTAGATGTTGATGGACCTTTATTTTATTTATTTGTATATGGTGCTGAGAATTGAACCCAGTGCCTCTCACATGCTAGGCAAGTGCTCTACCACTAAGCAAGTGCTCTACCACCCCAGCCTAATATATGTGGTATTCTGATAAATCAATGTTACATGGTGTATTCTCTGGGGCTATATCTGGTGTACTGCCTTCTCACAGTGAGCTTTTCTGTAGTCTTTCCACTTCATCCAGATCTAGCATCTGTGTTTCAGTGATATAATTTCTCCTAACCTCTATACTAGCATACTAATGATGTTGTCTTCCTGATTAAAATATAAATGGCTTACTAAACAGAGCAGATTGGAGATCATAATTCACATGTAAACTATTTCAGTATTCTAAAATTGAAGAAAAATAAGTAGGTAATTCCTTATTTGTTTTTGTCAATTTGAAACATTCAAAAATTGTTCCCAAATGGTCTTATAAATAGAAATTTTATCCAGGATATTATTGTTGTAATATTCTTAAGTAAATTCATGTCTGTATTTACTCAGACTCTCAGACTCTATTTTGGATTGTGTGTGTATGTGTGTGTGTGTATATATATATATTTTTTTTTTTTTTCCTCCTCATCTAGTGTAAGAAAGGGGTGGTAAGTGACAGAAAGAGCAATGTATTTATGTATATCTTTGTGACTTTTTTTTTTTTTTCCCAGTACTGGAGATTTAACCCAGGGATGCTCTACCTTTGAGTCCTTATTATTTTTATTTCGAGACAGGGGTCTTGTTAAGTCACCCAGGCTGGCCTTGAACTTGAGATTCTCCTGCCTCAACCTCCTGATTTGTGGGGATTGCTAGTGTGTACCACCACACCTGGATGGATGATCATTTCAAATACCCTCACCACAACCCCTATTCATCCTAATCCCTCTCCCTGCAGGTTGTAGATGAGCACGAAAGTGTGGAGCAGAGTCGGCGAGCACAAGCTGAACCCATCAACCTGGACAGTTGTCTCCGTGCTTTCACCAGTGAGGAGGAACTAGGGGAAAATGAGATGTACTACTGTTCCAAGTGTAAGACCCACTGTTTGGCAACCAAAAAGCTGGATCTCTGGAGGCTTCCCCCTATCTTGGTATGTTACAGTCCTATCCTTGAGTGAACAGAGGTCTAATATAAAGGGGGAAAAATCCATTAACGTGAATTTTTGTTATTTTTTAGAATAAGACTTCTCCTACAGCACTGTTTAAAATATTTACTGTGCAAGTTCTTTATGTTGAGTACAGAGGTGAATTGTTCTAAAAATATTTAATAGTTTCTATTCCTGAAAGGCTTACAGCCTAGGAGAGAGAAGTCATATAGGCCAGTAACTGCAGTTCAGCACAGTATGAGGAGTGCCACAAGTGGTATAATCTAATGAGTTAAAACTTTGGAAGAGGTTAAAGACACTTCCAGGTCTCTGGAGAGGAGGGGGGGGTGCTTTAGGCTAGCCCTTAGTTGGACTATCGGAGAGTAAACCAACTGGGAGTTTCCATTGCCCACTGAGTTTGGTCATGTGGCTATGGCACACTGCTGAGTTAAATGTGTGTGCACAAGCACGGGAGCTTATGTGTTCTTTTCTTTTCTTTATATATCCTAGTTGTAGATGGACACAATCCATCCATTTATTTATTTATTTATTTATTTTTATGTGGTGCTGAGAATCGAACCCAGTGCCTCACACATGCTGGGCAAGTGCTCTAACACTGAGCCACAACCCCAGCCCCAACTTATGTGTTCTTTTAGATTTGATTTACTTCTTCTCTCTTCTTTCATATATTAGATTTTCCTTTGGTCCATCAGAAGAGTTTGAAGTAACAGATTCATTTAAGAAAGCATTTTCCTGCCAGATGTGGTAACACACACCTATAATGCCAGCTACTCAGGAGGCTGAGGCAGGAGAATCTCAAGTTTTAGGCCAGCCTGGGCAACCTTAGGGAAACGTAATCCCAAGAAAAAAGAAAAAAAGTCTGGAGCTGCAGCTCAGTGGTGGAATGCCCTGGGTTTAATCCTCAGTACTGCTTAAAAAAAAAAAAAAAGAAAAGAAAACATGTTTTTCTTATAGGTGGAAGTTGCATCAAATATAACTGTAAAGCCAGGCAAGATGGCACACATTTGTAATCCCAGCAACTTGATATGCAAAACAGGAGGATAGCAAGTCCAAGAGACCAGCCTCAGCAACTTAGCAAGATCCTATCTTGAAATAAAAAAATAAAAAGGGCTGGGGATGTAACTTACTGGTAAAACACCTCTGGGTTCAATCCCCATTACCAAAAAATAAAAAATAATATATATAAGGTACTAAGGTGTTTTTTTGTTTGCTTTTTGAGGTAATGGGGATTGAACCTACAGCCTCATGAATGCTAGGCAAGCACTCTACCATTGAGCTAACCCCTAATAATACTAGTATATTTTAACCAGACATTACATATATTTTCTTACTCATGTCTTCATCCTACTATTCTGTGAAATGAATATAAGTTTTTCTTTCCTTAGACCAGAATAGCTTCCCAGGGAAGGATGCACAAGAAATTGATAGCACTGATTTAGCTAGTTCCAGGAGTGGAAATGAGGGGAAAGGAAGACAAGAGCAGGGAGGGGAAGGCTTGGAAACAAGGTTGGTGGGAAACTGGGAGAATTTTTTTAAATTAAGGTATATTTTGATAAAGTATATCATGGAGTAAAGACACTTATAAAAAATATTTTCAAGGAACTGGGGTTGTGGCTCAGTGGTAGAACACTCACCTAGACCGTGTGAGGTGCTGGGTTCGATCCTCAGCACAGCATAAAAATAAATAAATAAAGGTATTGTGTCTAACTACAACTAAAAAATACATATATCAAAAAATATTTTTGAGGTCTTTAAAAAATAATGTTGTTATGTTTATATATTGTTTTCTATCTTTTCATCTCCAGATTATTCACCTTAAACGATTTCAGTTTGTAAACGGTCGATGGATAAAATCACAAAAAATTGTTAAATTTCCTCGTGAAAATTTTGACCCTAGTGCTTTTTTGGTACCAAGAGACCCAGCTTTCTGCCATCGTAAACTACTCACACCCCTGGGGGATGACATCTCTGAACCAAGGGTTCCAGCAGGAGAGGTGAAGAAAGTAGATGCCCAGAGCTCTGCTGGGGAAGAAGATGTGCTCCTGAGCAAGAGCCCATCCTCATTCAGTGCAAACCTTACAGGGAGCCCAAAAGGTGAGGAGGCCTGGGGTGACCTGACAGAGGGACTTTCTTGGGCCCCATGTACGTTGCATATTTCCCTCTGTCTTCTACTCTGGAGGAGCTACTTGGTAGGGTGAGAAGAACCTAAAAAACCTATCTAAAATGAGACTTATCTGTATTTGAACTGTGTGACTTTTTTTTTTTAAGATGAATTTAATTTGTTTACTTTTTAAAAAATTTATTTATTTATATTTTATGTGGTGCTGAGGATTGAACCCAGTGCCTTACATGTGCCAGGCAAGCATTCTACCACTGAACCACAACCCCAGCCCCTGAACTGTGTGACTTTTAGCAAAAGATGCATCCTCCCTAAATCTAGTTTCTTAATTGTATAATGGAGCTAATACCAAGTTCACAGTGTAAGGATTTGAAATACCAACAGTGATGTACTTTATATAATGCTTAATATGTGATAACATGAATGGTAATTTTCATCCTTGTTCCCTACAAGTAGAAGCTCTCCAAGCATAGTCTGGGAAACCCACAGGGGTCCCTAAGACCCTTTCAAGAGGTCTCAAGGGTCAAAACTATTTTTATAAAAATAATACTAAGACAATCTCTGGGTATCTGGATTATCTTTTAAAAATCAACATCTGTACAGATTCCAGGCCAGTCTCAACAACTTAAAAAGGATTAGGGATATAATTCAGTGGTAAAGTGCCCCTGAGTTTAATTAATTCCCAGTACCAAAAAATTTTTTGTTAAATATTTATTTTATAGTTTTCAGTGGACACAATTTTTTTATTTTATTTTTATGTGGTGCTGAGGATCGAACCCAGGGCCCCGCACATGCCAGCCAAGCGCCCTACTGCTTGAGCCACATCCCCAGCCCCCAAAAATTAAAAAAAAAATAAAAATTTAAGGGCTGGGGATGTGGCTCAGTGGTTAAGCACCCCTGGTTTCAATCACCGTACATTAAAAAAAAAAAATCAAGATCTGCGACAAATATGACACAATGGTAAAAAAATAATAAAACTTGAGTATAAGCACACACTATAGGTCTTAACTGAAATATTGTTGTTAGATGTTAAACTATATCCTCCAAAAAGATACGTTGAAGTCTTAACTATCATACACAGTCATCCCTTGGTGTCCCTGTGAGTTTGGCTGTAGGACCTCACGTGGATACCAAAATCTAGATTCTTCAAGTTCCTTACATAAAATGATGTAGTACTTGCATATATTTCCATATAGTCTGTACATAACCTCCCAGTGTGCTTTATTTTTTATTTTTATTTTTATTTATTTATTTATTTATTTTTAGAGAGAGAAAGAATTTTAATATTTATTCTTTAGTTTTCGGCAGACACAACATCTTTGTTTGTATGTGGTGCTGAGGATCGAACCTGGGCCACACGCATGCCAGGCAAGCGTGCCACCGCTTGAGCCACATCTCCAGCCCCTCCCGGTGTACTTTAAATAATCTCCAGGTTACTTGTAATACCAACACAATGTAAATGCTATGTAAATAGTTGTCATGCTGCATTGTTTTTTGATCTGCAGTAGTTTTAATCTGTGATGTTGATCCTTCAGTTAAGAAAGGCCAAGTGTACATGACTTTATGCTTTCATTCATTCACAAATGTACAGTGGAGTCAGAGACAGTATATCATGTGAATATATTGTCACTTTGACAGTGAATGTGCTTGTGTATTATGTTTTAAAATTCCTTAGTTTTACTTTCTAATATAGGAAATACTAAAAGATAAAATACAAACAAAAAAAAAAAGTGGGTGGGGATGGAAATTGTGACCATGAAGGTTAAGTCCCACTGCTATACAGGATTTTTATGTGAAGTAGAGAGTTTATTCCTAGTACTGTGCTTAGTAATAGTAAGTACTTAATTAATTAATAGTAAGTACTTAATTAATAGTTATATTTTTTTGTCTAATTTTACAAAGGAGAGGAAAATGTGTTTATAAAGCTCCTTAGTCTAGTAATTACATTGTTTTGAACCGAGTGTGACATAAATTACCTTTCATGTATTAAACGTTTTCAGGAGGGGCTGGGGATGTGGCTCAAGCGGTAGCACGCTCGCATGGCATGCATGCGGCCCGGGTACAATCCTCAGCACCACATACAAACAAAGATGTTGTGTCCGCCAAAAACTGAAAAATAAATAAATATTGAAATTCTCTCTCTCTCTCTCTTAAAAAAAATAAAAAATAAACATTTTCAGGATATTGCTGACTAATGTATTGGCTGTATAATAAGAACTAAAGAGTAACCAGTCAGCAGTGGCCAGTCAGGACTCCTCTCCTTTTTTGTATACATTTGGGATGCTGGCTTCAAAGTTAGCATGTGGTATCTGTCTTACCTTGTGGTATTTGGATTTATGAATCTTTCTTTTATCCCTTTCACAGGTTCACCTTCTTCATCAAGGAAAAGTGGAACCAGCTGTCCCTCCAGCAAAAATAGCAGCCCTAACAGCAGCCCACGGACTTTGGGAAGGAGCAAAGGGAGGCTCCGCCTGCCTCAGATTGGCAGCAAAAATAAATTGTCGAGTAGTAAGGAAAACTTGGATGCCAGCAAAGAGAATGGGGCTGGGCAGATCTGTGAGCTGGCTGATATCTTGAGCAGAGGGCACATACTAGGAGGTAGCCAACCTGAACTGGTCACCCCCCAGGACCACGATGTCACTTTGGCCAATGGATTCCTTTATGAGCATGAGACATGTGGCAATGGCTACAGCAATGGTCAACTTGGAAACCACAGTGAAGAAGACAGCACTGATGACCAAAGAGAAGATACTCATATTAAACCTATTTATAATCTGTATGCAATTTCGGTAAGTAATTTGTTGTGTGGTTTTCAGAAAATAGTCTACGCTTTTCAATGGTTTGTTCAAATTATTCATTATCGTGTGTTTCTAAGGAGTTTTGCTTTCTAAAAAAAAATAATTATAAAATAGTTGTTTATCCACACAAAGTTGAGACTTATGACATTTGTTTTCTGCTTTTTGTTTATTTTGTTTTTAGGAAAAAATTAAAAGGTTCCAAAACATTTCCTCTTACCCATCTAATGTTCAATTTTCTTTTGCTCAGATCCTAGTGCTTTGCCCTGGCTATAGTACTGGTAACTACTGACATATCCCAACTCTCTTCTCTTCTTTAGTGCCATTCAGGAATTCTGGGTGGGGGCCATTACGTCACTTATGCCAAAAACCCAAACTGCAAGTGGTACTGTTACAATGACAGCAGCTGTAAGGTAAATATTCTCAATCTGAATGAAAGTTGGAAACAGAATGTAGTAAATCTGGGGAATATTTGTTGAAAGAATAGACTTTTTCCTCAATAGGAAATAGATATTTCTGTTAGGATCAGTTTATAAATGTTGTCAGTATTAAGGGACCAAAGGGAATATGCAGAGTGGAGAATGAAAATGTGAATAGTGAGGGAAAAGGAAGTATTATTAGTTAATGAGAAAAAATTCCAATCTTTGAAGGATGGAAGGGTTGTTTTATTTTCATTTTCTTTTGTTTTGTTTTTACAATGTTGGGAATTAAACCTACCTAGGGCTTTGCACATGCTAGGCAAGCACTCTACCACTGAGCTACATTCCCCAGCTCCAATATTTTGAACTATTAAAATTTGAAGGCATTTTAGGTCATTCCTTTGACCTGTCTTTGGTTATAATATTTTCCCAAAACAAAAATTGAAGATAATGGTACTCATTTTCAGTGCAGATAAGAGATAGTTGACATATTAAATTAATTGGAATCGATCAGGTTAAGTAATTAAAGAGGGTTATTCATCTTTTCCCTGACAAGGATTAAGACGCAGGATAGTGATGGCTTTTTTTAATTAAAGGCTTTTCTTACCCCTTCAGGAACTTCACCCTGATGAAATTGACACCGACTCTGCCTACATTCTTTTCTATGAGCAGCAGGGGATAGACTATGCACAATTTCTGCCAAAGATTGATGGTAAAAAGATGGCAGACACAAGCAGCATGGATGAAGACTTTGAGTCCGATTACAAAAAGTACTGTGTGTTACAGTAAAGCTACCACTCTGGCTGCTAGACAGGCTGGTGGTGAGGGAGATGACTCCTTGTAGCTGACATTTGGCAAAAGCATCGCTGAAAGGCAAGCTAAATGTAGTTATTTTATCCTGTGACCCTGAAGCACAAAATAAAAATCCTAATTAAAATAGCAGTTAACTTTAAGAGTAGTAATAATTTTGTTTTGAAGTCTCTCACAAGCTCTTCAAGAACTTTCAGGCAGATCCCACCATTAGCCTGTAAACAAAAGGGTTTGGCACCAACTACCTGGGACCAAATAAGAATTCAATTGTGCTTGTCCAGATATGAACAAACTTGTAGTGAGTATAGAGTTTACCAATAGTCATAATAATATACTAAGGATTTCCTTGGAGTCAAAGTAAAAAAAAAAATATATAGTGTTGTCTAGGGACGACATGATATGCTACCTCCTTTTTCCTGAAGTTTTACTCTATTATATTGACAAAATGGAGAAAGCAAGATCCTATAGGTGTGCAAGTGATTCTTACAGCAAAGATGCAGATTTTTCAATTTATTTTTTAAACCATTTCCCTACTCTTCCCTTTCTTTTTGTTTTTGTTGTTGTGTTTGTGTTTGAGACACAACCAGTCACTGTTGGCAGAGGCATATAGTGGTCAGGCTTAGAGGGAGAATCCCTTAAAACTACGTGCCTTCTACCCAGGGTCTTTGTTGGGAGACCCAGTAGAAAGAAAAAGCATCCTGGGAAATCCATCTAAAGTGGCCCTCCCGATAGAGGCACCTTACTTTTAGGATACTTGAAGTGTCCTCAAAAATGTGTATCTGCTGAGTGTAGCAGAGTAGTTGCCAGTAATTGCACCATCAAACCATGCATGTGTTGCACAGAGAGCTTCTAGGAAGGTAAGTGGCATCAGAGCTAGATGGTGTTTCACATTAGTGCTTGTTTTGTTCTTTGTTTCTTTGTTTTGCACTTTAAAAAAAAAAGAAAAGAAAATACATGCAAACAAACATACTTGTATTTTGATGGCTCTAAGGGCTATAAATTAACTTGACTGGGGTATTTCCCCCCCATCATATTGTATTTAAAAACAAAACACATAATACATCCCAAATATTGATAGTTCATAAGTATTTTTTATGAAATTGGTGAGTTTAGGAAGTAAACTTCTGTTTTATTTGCATGTCCATTTTATTTTGTTTTTGAGTATTTGTCCCCCCCTCCTTTTTTTTTTTTTTTTTGCACTAGTCATCAAAAGTCATTTATTTACTGACTTCATTTTTTCCTCTGATTACTCAAGACTGGAACAAAGTATACATGTTATTTATTTCTGGAAGCATTTTTTTAACTCTTTTTTTTTAATATATATTCAAAGGAAATGCAACTGCTTATTTTTGATCTTTTTAAAAATTTATTAAGACCCTAAACCTTGATTCTCATTTACTGTCAAATTTTATTACCCTTCCTTGTTTACACACAGTAAATACCAATGTATTTAAGCATTTGTGTTCTGATATCTGAGGCCAGTAACTACCTAGTTCTTCTCAGAGCATTTGGAAAAGTTGTCTTAAATGAATAAAAATAAGTCTATAATTGCAAATAGGAAGGAATGACCTAAATGATACAATAAAGTCAGATAAAATGCATACTTTATAGTTTCAAGATTTTCCATTCCTACCTGGACAAGCCCCATGAAAAAAAGTAGAAGTTTTAAATAATTTCTTTACTGGTGTTTTATTTAAGCAGGTAGCACAATCTACTAATGTTTGATCTGTGTTTGTTATATTGGTTGTAATTAATTTTTTTTAATTCAAGAACTAGCAGAAAATTTATTAAATTAACTATTAACTACATTCACCTTGTAAATTTCTGTATAAAACTTGTTGACAATGCACTGACTTTAGAAACATGTACATAAATAGAGTGTAAATAAAATAGTGTTGATGTACTGAAATATGAACTGTATAAAAAAGTATTGGTAATTGTATATGGAGTGTACCTGTTTCTCTGTAACTATTATCCAAACAAATTAAAACCGTGGATGCCCATGTGCTGTTTTTCCTCATACAAGTAAACACAAAAAGTCAACTTCTTTAGCCTTTTTCTCTGTGATCCTGTTTTAAGTCCCTTATTTGAATACCTTTCTGACTTACAGAGTGGATGCTCCACCTCTGAGAGCAATAATAGGCTGAATTTGATTTAAACATGGCTCACATCCCTTTTAGAAACTTATTCAGAAGACATTGAAGGGAGAAGGGGGTAGAAAGCTGGTTGTGGGGGAGTTCCCACAATAGTTTTCATGCTCATTAGGAGATGAGGTGAAGAAGAAATTGTTTGTATCATACCGTGAAATACCCCTAGTTCCTAGAGGGCACTGAGAAACAAGGGATGTGCTTGGTTACCTGGGAGGTATCCAAGGAGGCAGTTGGCAAGAGTTCATAACAAATGAAGATTTAGAGCTTCAAGTCCTTCACCCTCTAGTAATTTTATTTACCTGTAAAATCAGATTACTCAGGCTTCTAAGAAGTAAGTGAAGTATATAAATGTCTGGCACAGTGGTTTGTGGGTTTTTTGTTTGTTTGGGGGGAGGAGGGATTGAACCCAGGGCCTTTTGCATGTGATGCAAGCACTCTACCAACTGAGTTATATCCCCAGCCCTGGCACAGTTTCTTGGGGTGCTTAGAGAATGGAAATTCCTACTCCCATGCATGAGATTCAGTCTTGTTTTTACAAAGAATTTAAAAACTCCCCTTGCTCTGCTAAAACCAAAACATTTTAATAGCTCTCTTCTCACATTCTTAAAAAATGGGAATACACATTAAAAATATATAAAATGAAAAGCTGAATCGGCAGCAATGGCAGCTTGTTCAAGGAAAGAAACAAGTAGAAAATGGGTATCCAAAGAGCCCATAAAAATCAAGCAGAGCTCTGAAAGTACTGGTTTGTCTTCCTCTCTTTTCAAATTACAGCCTTGGAAGGAAGGACCAGCTTATGGAGATGAACAAGCATTTTGTTTCTAGTTTCTGAATAGTCTTATAAGCTGAGAATGGTCTTCAGCCTTCCTGCCTCTGGCTGAGTGGTGATTCTGTGTTGAGTCTTTTCACCACTTGGTGGCAATACTTGCTGAGACTACTTTCTTAGAAATACCATTGAATTGGAGCAAGTACACAATTTGCCATATTTTTCCTGTGTATTTTAATGTTCGAATGTATAACTTGAAGAGTCAGGGATCCCAGTTTTCCTTGTGATATAAAAATAGTTTCCTTAGTATTGAAATCATAATGTCAGAAATAAAAACACACTTTTATGATCAGAGACTATACAGAATGAGGAAAAAGAGGCCATCTTTGGGTTTGCCACACTTCTGACCAGTGGGAGGCAAGATAGCAGATAAGAGTGCAGGAGAGACTAACCCAGGCCTAAAGGGACTACTTGAGGAATAAAGTTTAAGACCATGGATGAGAGTAGGGAGTGGTGGGGATTACTTTAGTTCTGGGCACATACCCATTTAAAGCTCCATCTGATTGTTGCCATGGGCCATGGAAGAATGTGAGCACCAATGTTAATCAGATCTCCCTCCACCAAAGAGCAGTCAGAAATTCAGATACTAATTAAAGTTTCCAATTTAGAAATGTTCATAGTTAATTTGGAACGTAGGTACTTGAAATTGAACCCCCAGTCTTGCATATTCACACTATGATTTGAGATTTCATTTTTAAAAATTTTAAACATTGTACTGTTGAAATAAAAAATGTATTTGCGGGCTGGGGATGTGGCTCATGCGGTAGCGCACTCGCCTGGCATGCGTGCGGCCCGGGTTCAATCCTCAGCACCACATACAAACAAAGATGTTGTGTCCGCTGAAAACTAAAAAATAAAATATTTTTAAAAAAAAAATGTATTTGCAAGCAGAAAATGGTGGCACAGGCCTATAGTCCCAGCATGTGAGGCTGAGATGGGAGAGCTGCTTGACCAGCCTAGGCAACATAGACCCCCCATCTCAAAGAAAAGAAAAAGAGAAACTTATTTGCAAGCCAGGTACAAGCCCTCTAGTGAGTAGAAAGATCATGGACTTTGAGCCTTTTAAATAAGAAGTCAGATTTCCAGCTCTGCTATTAAAACAGCTGTGAATTTTTAAAACAAATTCCTCAGACCCTCAAATGTCTTGTACCCACCAAGGATACCACTTTATTTCCAAAAGTTAATAAAAGGAGTAGATCTTGTATATGAATAAGCACAGCTTGGCAACTCTTCATTAGTGAAATAAATACTCTTCCCCTGCTTAAGCAGTACATAAATATAATGTAGTAATAATGTTTTTTGTTTGTTTGTTTTTATGGTGTTGGGGATTGAACCCAGGGCCTTGTGAATGCCAGGAAGGCACTCTGCCAACTGAGCTGTATCTCTAGCCCAGTAATGATGTTTTGATCATACTCTTTACCTGTCCAGAGATGTAAGCTAAACAATATGTGAATACCTACCATGTACAGTGCCATGTGCTAAGGTTCTCTGGGGTGCAGCCATTCCCAGCTCCTCAGAAGAGATTCTTTTGCAGCCTTTTTGCAGCAGTCATTTATGGGAACCTCTGCTCCAGGGAATGAATCACTGTTTCCAGTCTAATTAGGGAAAGATGAATTCAAGTACGTACGTATGTAAGGAGGAGTGATAGTAATAACCAAAAGCTCCCTAGGCATAATTGTCTCTGATGAAGCACTTATTGAAGACATCAGATAGATAGTAGGATGTTGACAAAGTACCTAGGGTTATATAACTAAGTGGAAAAAGGAAGTGAGCTGTTCCATGAAAGCAAGATCAGAATTATATTGTCAGAAGCTTGGAGAGTGGCGGGCTGGGGATATAGCTGAGTTGGTAGAGTGCTTGCCTCACATGCACAAGGCCCCTGGGTTCAATCCCCAGCACACCACACACACACACACACACACACACACACACAAGCATGGAGAACAGTATAGACGGAGAAAAGAGCAGGGACAAGATCCAGGTGGTGCATTCCAGAGGCAACATAGACCTATTTTTCTCCCCCTCTCTGCACCAGAGATCAAACCCAGGGGTGTTCTACTACTGACCTACACCCCAACCTAGCTAAAGTTGCCCAGACTAGCCTTAGCATCCCAAGTAGCTGAGATTACAGGTAGGTTACAGGTGTGCCACTACACCTAGCTGAAATTTCTCATTTTTATACAATCCACTTGTGCTGC
This sequence comes from Callospermophilus lateralis, assembly GCF_048772815.1. Taxonomy (NCBI): domain Eukaryota; kingdom Metazoa; phylum Chordata; class Mammalia; order Rodentia; family Sciuridae; genus Callospermophilus; species Callospermophilus lateralis. The sequence goes on from NC_135315.1 coordinate 35,374,418, forward strand.
AATTTTTCTTGATAATGAACTTTTTTGACATTGACACAAACCCAAGAGAAACTCATCAATGGGCACTAGATTTAAAATGCTCCAAGATCAAGGTAGAGGCAAAAGAAAAATATGGTCAGGTAGGAGGGGAAGAAAAACTGGAAGAGGTCTGAAAAGGAAGAAGGTGTGTGAGGAAGAGTAGTGCAATCACAGCAGAGTGTGGCCCAGGAAGAAGATCCTGGTTGGCTGAGGTATCTGAGGTCCATGGGGGTAGAAGTCAGGGCTCCTCTGCTACTAGGAGAGGAGCTCTCCATTCCCATCCACTGAAATTACCAATTGAGCAGAAAGAAAGGGACTTGCATACTGGGGGTGAACAGGGAGCCTAGTGGAATGGAGTAGGAGATGCCCGTGGTCATCATCAGAGGCTATAGAAGTATCAAGTTCAGAGCAGGCATTTTAGCTGGATGGAAAGCAGTGGTCTAGAAGTCAATCCACAGTTTTTGCTCCATGCCTTACAGAATTGTGACTGACAAGCCACTTGCGTCCTCTTCACCTCAGTTCCTCTTCTGAATTGTGGTGGAGTTGCATTAGGTCAGTGGTCTTCCGTTATTTTGAACCAACATTGGAACCAGGCCCTTTCTTCCAATCATATCTTCTAGAGCAGATGAAGTTGGAATTGCCCAGGTTGAAGTGAAGGTGGGGAATGCAGTGCTGTCTTTGCAATCTCCATAGTTAAGCATTCAGAAAGTCAGTCATACAGTGCTCCAGCAGTGCCTGATGAGCCCTTGGAGAATGGTCCCTAGCAAGAGGGCTTGGTAGCTCTCCCAGAAGAGATGGAAATCATGGTAGCCACAGGGTGGACCTTTCCAAAGGCCTTTTGCTTCTCTCCATATTTCTGGGTAAGAGGAGGAAGCCATCTAACTAGGGTGAAGGCCAGTCAATCTCCCTCCCTGTAGAGACCACAGATAATACCTGGAGCAGCCAGCCTACTGCCTGGCAGCTGTCCTAGAGACTGGGCATCTGTAGGGAGCCAGCCCCAGGGCCTGTGACCTTTAATTATTGTGCCAGCAGGAGAAAGTTTCTGCTACCACTCCTTGTTTGCAGAGCTCCCTGTGGCTTGGAGCTGCAAATAAACATCCTGTCACTTGCCGAGAGAGGGGGAAAGGGAGAGGCCTGAGTTTATTGCTCATTCATCAAATGTTTATTATGGAGTATCTATTATGTGGCTTTAAAGATAATCCTGATATTGGAAGTGGAAGAAAAGGAGGACACTTATACACTTAATGAACTTCCATTTGCCAGACCCCATAGCACTTTGAGGGATGCATTATCATCCCTTTTTATGGATAATGAATATGAAACTTAATGACATCAAGTCATTTGCCCAAGGTATCACTCAAAAGGAATGTTTCAGAGCTGGAAATCTAACCTAGGTTAGATTCAAACCCAGCTGCTGCTTTACTACCCTGACTCCCCTTGAACTGAAGTCTGTTCTACCACTCCGCAACTCCTGGCAAGATAGTCACCCTGAGCCTCAGAGGCCTCATCTTTGACAAGATATGAGAGTCACCATGACCCTGACCAACTCACAATGTTGCAATAAGCACTAAGAAAAAATGAATGTGAAACCTTACAATCAATAGCACTTGTGCCACCGCTCAGTATGTTTATGTAAGGAGAGAAAGCAGCTCCTTCTGTTTCAGGAACGTGAACTCTAAATCACAGAGAGCCATACAGAGACTGACATCCTACATTTATTCTCTCTGCCTCGGATGGCCCAAAGATCTTAGTTGAAAAGAAGGAGGAAGGGGAGAGAATAGGTAGGGAATTCAGGTGAGGGAAAGAGAAAGGATTCTGGGTTGGATAAAGTTCCCTACCTCCTCACTGGACTCTGGAGTGTCTGGTAGCATCTTATCAGAGATCTCCAGGGGTGTGATCTATTCAGAGGCAGCATGGGAAAGAAGGTTTGAATGTGCTCTTCTGGGGAAGGCAGCACCCCTCTGGCTCCCTGCCAGAGCAGGCTACCTGGTAATGCTTAACCCACTGAAGACAATGCCTTCTTCAACTAGAGCCCTTTCCTTCCTGGCCTTTCCTGAGAAGGGAGAGAACAATTGAGCCTGACTATTAATTCAGGTGTTTGTATTCCTTGCAGCCTGGGCTCTGAACCAAATACCACATGTCCATCCGGCCATCATGGCAGGTCCATCGCACAGCAGGCCAATTTCCCAGCTGTCTGCACCCATTCAATCCTGAGTCTGCTCAGTCCCAAATAAGACCCATTGTCATTTCTCCTGGATTTAAAGCCCAACTTTGTTTTTCTGATCCTTTCCCCTGATGGTAAGGGAAACATTAGACCTATCAATCCAAAATTCTGATATATATGAAAAAAGAAGAAAAAGGGGAAACCAATCATGCCTAATGAGAACTCTGGGGAAATAGCCAGGGTAAATTTGGAGAAAAATCCAAACTCCATAATTAACATGAAAATAGACTTTGTGGCCTCGAACCTGCCACACAGCCCTGTAATCCCCCTCCAGAAGTGGCAACATGGGCACCTTGCCTGCAAAGGCTTGGATGAGACATTCCATCTGTAATAGTATTTGCATTGGTCATTTGTGCTCCACTAGAACTCAGGCCAGATTCAGCCCCATTCCCTAAATCATCACCAAATTCCAAGCAATACCACCTCCATAAATCGGCTTCTATGCTGTGTCATGCCAGCCACAATGAAAGGCCATGGAACCAGCCACTTACTGTAATATTGTAACGACTCAGATTCCATTGAAACCTACCCTAATCCCCTGCAAAGTCCTACTCTCCTTCTAAATATTGATGGCAGCCTCCAGAAGGTATCTCAAATGTGCTCCTAAATGGATTCTTTTAGCTGCCATGTGGTATGTCAGCTGGGAAGGACCACTTGATCTTCTGGGTACCCTCACCCAACACCACCATCACTGCCTCCTCTAGATATCACCTCACAGACTGAGTGCCTCATACTCTACTACAGTGTATCCAAAGCAGGGATGCTTGTCTCCTGTTTGTTTTAGTGAAATCACTCTTTCCATTTTCATGTGTATTAGCCTGTTTTTTGTTACTATAATGAAAAACCTGAGGCAGGCTACTTTATAAAGAAGATATTTATTTTGGTTCATAGTTCTTGAAGTGCAAGGTTGAGGCACATCTGGTGATGGCTTTGTCTTTTCTTTCTTTCTTTTTCTTTTTTTTCTTTTTTTTTAAATTTCCAGTGCTGGGATCTAACCCAAGTCCTTGAGCATGCTAACCAAGTGGTGAGGGTTTTCCTCCTGATAAATTCCTTAGGTAGTATAGAGACAGATCCATGTATGTGTGGATGTGTGTGTGTGTGTGTGTGTGTGTGTGTGTGTGTGTGACTGTGTGTGCATGTGCTGTTCTCTCCCTCATCTTAAAAATCCACCAGTATTCAATCACAAGATTTCTCCCTAATGAACTTATCTAATCCTAATTATCTTTCAAAAGCCCATTTCTAAATAGCCAGGTTAAATTTGTAGGCTCTTTTTTTCCCCCCTTTTGGTTACTGGGGATTGAACCCAGGGATGTTCTATCAATGAGCTACAACCCAGCCCTTTTTTTATTTTGAGAATGGGTCACACCAAATTGCTCAGGTTGGGCTTAATAAACTTGTGATCCTCCTGCCTCAGCCTTCTAGGTTCCTGGGTCTGCAGGCATGGACAACACATCCTCTTACTACCTCACAATTGAGATTAAATTTCAACACAAGAACTCTTATGGAACACACTCAGACCATACCCAAACTGTAGCACTACAGTACGACTTCCATTCTTCTGAAAATCCCAGCATGACCCCCAAGGACTGCTTGATAAGTGCCACACAAACCCCAAATGTCTCTTCCCACACAACTCTGAAGATTGATTTGGACCCAGAAAATAGACCCAGGCGAGTTTGCCCAGCGGCACTCCAAGCAGCTTTTGAAGTGGCTATGGCTCACATGGCCCCTCAGCTTACGCTGAGCAAAACCCCAGTTTGAAGCAGATTCCCTGAGGAAGACACATTGAGGTGGGGGACCGTAGAAGCCAAGAATTAAGCACCTCACATACCCAAGCCCCCCATGTGGATTGAGCTGTTCAAATTCTAACAAAACCGGGTCTATTGTGTCAGCCACTGGAGGAAAGTTGGCAAAAATAGAGCTAAGAAAACCAGGTTTATCTCTCAGGATTGCCCAATGGGCAAGGTAAATATTTAGCCCCAGCCCTGGAAAGATGCCTAGTAGTTCCATTCTTTCATTTTTTTCTTTTACTCATTCATCCTACAAGTATTTGCTGCCTGCCCCACACTGTGTGGCCAAGGTTGACCTAGGCACTTTGGTACTCTGATGGCTCAGGGTAGTCTTTCCTCAGGGAGTCCTGGTGGGGGAGAGGAGGAGAAGCAGAGGCCAGGGAGGGCATCACAAGGGAGGCAACTTTTTTGTTTTTATTTTTGCTACTAGGGATTGAAGCCAGGGGTACTTAACCACTGAGCCACATCCCCCACCTTTTTTTGTATTCTATTTAGAGACAGGGTCTCACTGAGTTGCTTAGGGCTTCACTAAGTTACTGAGGCTGGCTTTGAACACGTGATCCTCCTGCCTCAGCCTCCCAAATTGCTGGGATTACAGGTGTGCACCACCATGCCCGGCTGGGAGGCAACTTTTAAACTGGGTCTTGGTGGATATGTAACCATCACCTTCACTGTTGAAACCAAGACAGGCATGGGGGGAGGGGAGGAGAGCATATAGGACCGGGGAACCTCTGACTGGCCTACATACCAGCTTCCCTGTGAGTAGGGACTCCTAAGAAGAACTTTCAGGCCAGACGCAGTTGAAGGGAAACAGAAAGGGTATGCAGATCTGGATGAAATTCCCCTTTGGCTACTCCTTGGTCTGCAAGGGGTACGTTCCTTTACCCCCCTGAGTCTCAGGTCCCTCAGAAAAATGGCCGAGTCTGGTGATTCTAAGTGAGTGGGCTAGAGCTTCAAAATATCCAAGTTCAAATCTTGGTTCTATGTCAGTTGTGAGTCCTGTGCATTTCTTTTCCCTCAACAGAAAATGGGAAAAATAGAGATATTCATCTCAGAACATTATTGTATAGATATAGTATACTCATTGTATAGATCTAAAGCATTTTGATTAACTTTACCTGCATAAATATTAGCCATTATTGTTGTACTGTTGTTCTTTGTGTAGCAGAGGGAATGGAACAGTCTACCTGGTTTCCTTCCAAGCCCACAGTATTGCTGGTGAGCCTGCTGTGTTCTGTGTCATGCTGGGACACTGATGGCCCACCAGGTTCCCCAGGAAACTAATGGAGTTTAATATGCAGTTTGTTTGTTTTGTTTTTAATATTTTTAATTGTTGATGGACATAATACCTTTATTTTTATTTATTTATCTTTATGTGGTGCTGAGGATTGAACACAGTACCTCACATATGCCAGGCAAGTTCTCTACCACTGAGCTACAACGCCAGCCCTTGTTTTGTTTTTGTTACCGGGAATTGAACTCAGAGGCACTCGACCACTGAGCCACATCCCCAGCTCTCTTTTTGTATTTTATTTAGAGACAGGGTCTCACTGAGTTACTTAGGGTCTTGCTAAGTTGCTGAGGCTGGCTTTGAACTCATGATCCTCCTGCCTCAGCTGCCAGAGCCCCTGGGATTATGGGCATGCCCCACTGTGCCCAGCTAATGTGCAGTTTCGTAAGGAGTGCCTACCTACTAGGGTCTACCCTGTGGAAGGGAGGAAGAGGAAGCAGCCATGAGAGAGGGAGAAGTCCAACTGCCAAGGTTATCCAGATGATAACCTGATTGGCCCCACAGGAATCACAGAGGTTGTAATGGGCCTTTGTCATCCTGAGTTGGGCCAGCCCTTTACATCCCCACTTCCATAGACACTAGCCACCCCCACCCGAGAGGGGAGTGTGACCTTGAGCATGGAGGCTGAGAGCTTCCACGCACAGCAGCTGGAACAAGCCTTCCGTGGAGGAGGCTCTGGGCTGCACATCACAATGCCCACCTTAGCGACAATCCCTGCTGTCCCCAAGAGGCCGTTTCACTGGAAGTTTGTGTTCTAAAGGTTGCTGTCAGGATTAGTGAGATAACAAGTCTAAAGTATCTGCAGAGGGCCTGGGATAAGATAGTAAGTTGCAAGTAGCTAATGGTAGTGACATAGATCAAGATTATAAGATGAAAAGAACTGGAAATTTAAAAAGCTTCAGATTTGGACAGAGGTGCTCAGCCCCTCTGGGATCTGGATCCCACCCTTCCTGACTTGATAGAAAACTCTGGAGAAAGGCAGACACATAGACCGTTCTAGTTGGCAGCCCTCCCCAGGGGAGCCAATGCCAGGGTCACTGAGGAGGGGAAACCCCTCGACCAGAAGGTTATCAGTCAGTCCCTGGAGGGCCTGGCCAGCTGAGGAGAGGAAGGAAGAAGAGGAGGAAGAAATGGTGGTGCAGTCCCAGTCCACCAGTCCCCGTCGCGTGTCTACCCTTCTCTCTTGGCCTCAGTTACCCTGAGATAGGTGGGACAGGGATAGGATTACCAGACCCAGTAAATAAAAACTACCAAGACAACCAATTAAGCTTAAATTTTGAATTAATAAATAATTTTTCCAGTATTTCCATGCAATCTGGAGATAGTACTGAATTATTGGTGGCTTATCAGAAATTCAAAGGCATGTGGGCATTCTGTATTTGATCTAGATGGGGCATTGTGTTGGCCTTGTGTTGGGAAATCCTGCCTGGACAGGACAGGCAGGCATGCCTCGGGCAGAGCCAGGGACAGAGAGCTGGACATGCAGAGGGCCTAATCGGCAACCCTGGGGCTCTGGGGAAGGGCAAAGGTTAACAAATCCCCACAGCAAGAAAGCAGGAAGGGCCCTGGGTCAGAGAGGCCTTGCTTCCAGCCATGCGGGTTCAGCCTGAGTCCAACCCTGTCCCCAGGATGTGCTTCAACAGGTCCCCTTTCCTCCCCTGATGTTCTGGATAAACAGTAGGCAAAGGTCAGGCTGAGAGGCCTGCCTTGTAGACACCTCCATATGGTGGAGACTGAGTTCTAGGGATGTTCCTGGGTGTTCGAGCAGAGAGGTGGCCCCATGAGGAAACTGAGGTTTCTTCCTTGGAGGGGTGAGGACTGCCACTCCCCAGAACCCAGCCTCTACCCAATGGCCCTGTCTATAGGTCCTACCTGTCTTTCAGTGCTCTAATAAAAAGAATCATGATAATAACCACAAAAATATTGAATATGTCCTCTATCCCAGGCATCTTGTTCCATCTTTCAGTAATCCTGTATGGTAGATACTGTCGTCATCCCCTACTTATAGATGAGGAAACTGAGGCTCAGCTGAAATAAGTTACTGAAGGTGCCTACTCAGCAGTGGAAGGGGATCCAACCACAGTTGTTGTTGTTGTTGTTGTTGTTGTTGTTGTTGTTGTTGTTCTTCTTCTTCTTCTTCTTCTTCTTCTTCTTCTTCTTCTTCTTTTTTTCTTTTGCACTAGGGATTGAATCCAGGGGTGCTCTACATCTGATATATCCCCAGTTCTTTTTATTATTTATTTTGAGATATTATCTAAGTTGCTGAAGCTGGTCTTCAAACTTGGGATCCTCCTGCCTTGGCCTCCCAAGTTGCTGGACCAACCCCAATTCTGTGCAACTCTGGTTCGTGTGTTCTGAGCTTTCTGCACCCATCTCCTGGCCTCTGTTTCATAGACCTGGTCCCACTGGGCCTGACACATCTGACCTTCAGTTAGGAATGTTGAAGGAAGGGCCTAGGCTGTTTTTTCTCCCTGAATCCTTAGTCTTTAGCACTGAGAAAATAATAGTATTTGTTGAAAGATTAAATCTTCTTGAAAGAAAAACTTGTTCCAAAATGAACCCAATACCCCCTCCCTGCGTCCTGCTCCTTTGTCCCTCTTCAGAACAACTGAAGAGCCTCCCCTGTGTCCAATCTCAGGAAGGAACTGGCTTGTGACTTGTCTGTCCTGCAACCCTCCCCCAGAGGAAGCCCCTCCCTGGGCCTACCCCAGGCCTGGGACATGGTCCTCCATCCGAACAGGAGGTCATGCCTTTGTCCCTACTCAGATAAACAAACAGAGCCACTAGGATGCGTGTAATGTGAGGGGCAGGAGCAGTGCCCCACCCATGGAGACAAGGCCTGGCCTTCTTCCCGAGGTCATCAGCAGAGGCCAGGCCCAGTTAGATGGGAGGGTCAAACCTAGTCCCTTTTACAGATGCATAAACCAAGGCATAAACCAAGGGAGCCATACCTTCATACCAGCAAGGCCACCCTGTCCTGACTCTTCCCACTCAATACATGAAAAGCTGCAAGCCTAGGGCTACCGCTTGCTGGGAGCACAGTGGGGTCTCTGTACAGCCATCCCCTGAAGTTCTGTGACACAGCAACCTCTGAGTCCGTGTGCGCATGAGCACCACCTCACCGCATGACTCTGGCCCCTTACAAACCCTTCCCCTCTACTTCCTCCCCCTCCCCACACACTGTCAGATCAGAGCCGCAGGAAGCAGGGCCAGCAAGCGTGCAAACCCAGAGCCAAGATGGGGAAGTTTATTTTCCAAGAATCATCTAAACACATGGACAATATTTTTAGCCCCTGGCTCCCACCCGGATGACAGACTTACACAGGGGAGCAGAGAGGTGGCCTAGTGGGGACAGAAAGCAACCTACAGAGACAGAATGGGACAAGGCCCTGCAGACCTTATCCTGCCCTATCACAGATGCCATCTTCCCTGATGTCTCTGCTAAAGGTGAAAGCTGACCGTGGAGCCAAGGAAATACAGAGTGACCCCAGGCTCTGGCCCAGGTTCTCACAGGTTCCCTGACCCCTCTCTGTGCCTCAGTTTCCTCATCCATGCAATTGGAGAAATAGTACCTCTCTAATAGAAATAGCGAGGCCTATTCTGGGCACGTAGCAGGTAGTAACCAGTGTGTCTCATATTCTGTGCTGAAGACCACGAGAAAAGGCCCTCAGAGAAATCAGATTGTGGCTGACGCTATCAGCCCTTGGCTGTCCCCAGGACTGCAGCTACAGGCAAGTGTGTGCGTGTGTGTGCACGCATGTGTGTGTACGTGCGTGTGTGTGTGTGCATGTGTGTGTGTGCACACCAATGCAGTCATTCAAGGGGCGGGTGAGAGCAAAAGAAGAACTCAGGGGGCCACATTGGCCCCCCTTGTGGATAAGGGCCTTTGGTAGCCCCTATCCCCAGACCAGGCTGGGCATATGAAATCAAGAGCCACCTTCTCCAAGGTGGGCAGTTGGGCCAGCATAGAGGGAGTAAATTTCCCGAGAAGCCGCAGCTCTTCAGGAGCCCACGTCACAGGAAGCTGTGCCCATCAGTCTCTGCCTCCAGCCAGCTGCCCGCTCCTGAGGTGGCTGGCAGACTGACTTGCTAGGAATCCTGGGCTGACAGCACCTACCAGGCCTCAAGGCCACAGGAAAGACAGGCGAGGAAGTGGCCTGAGCCCTGGGCCCTGGACAAGCTGCACCTATTCTGCCTCCTGCTCACTGGGTTTATTACGGTGCCGCCGGAGCAGGGGCCAGAGAGAGTCCTGTGCTTCTGCTGGGGGTGGGAAAAGCCAGGGCTCCCCTAGTCTCTTGCAAAGAGCTGGGGCTTCCTGGTTCTGTTGCCACACTGTTCACTGAAGGCTAACCTGAGGGTAGGGACCAGACTGGGGCTGGGGGTGTCAAAGGGAGGGGCAATTCTGGCCTCAGAGCCTGGGGAGGACCCCCCACTGGCTGCGTGGGAACAGTAGGAGAACAATCTCAGTGTCCCCACACACCCTGCTGACACAGGCTGCCTTCTGTTGCCATGACAACAGCAACCCCCCCACAGCCATGTGGTCACTGGGGAAGGGGGAGAGTACTTCTTCTTGATCAAAAATGGAAAAGAGAGGAGAGGGTGGGAAGAAGAAGAGCAGCTCTTTTCTCTCTCCCCCCTGGTTAAGTTGGAGGTGGCCAGGGGCTCCGGGTGTCACCGTGGGAGAAGGCTCACAGGTCACCCCCTCCAGTTGGCTCCCCTCCCTAGGTCCATAGCCAGCCAGGCCTTTGGGACTCACAGTCCTCCTCACTTGCATGCCTGGAGGGAAGCTAACTAACTGCTCCCTGGGGAGTAGCTAACCACTCCAGAGGGTCCTCCCACCCCAAGCCAGCACAGCCTGGCCCTGGCCCTGGCCCCTGGGTCTCCTAATCTCTCCACAGGGCCTGTTTTCCCTTCTCTACTTGTAAAGGCTCATGATCCTCCAAAAGTCAGCCCTGCCCAGGATGAAGAACCTGGGACCCCAGGGCCCCTCAGGCTACCTGTGGGTCCCTTCTTTCCTACTTCCTGGTTTTGGGGACCAACCCCTCCCCACCTGCCTTCTATGGTCTCCCTCATTGGGCTTTAGGAGGGTGAAAAAAAAAACACTAAAGATACAATGTCCATGGTGGTGCTGTTCTGGGGACTCTTTCCTGACACGTCCGGGTTCCTCTTTCCCTCACATCCCATTGCTGGCCAGTGTTGCTCCTGGGCTTTGGCAGTAGCCTGGGCACTGGCCCCCTGCTCCAGCTGGCCCCTGCTCCACTGTCCCCTCTCCAGTCAGCTCTACAATGCAATCAGAGCTCGAACCCTCCACTCTCCGGAGGCTCCAGCATTAGAGGATCCTACAAGAATCCAATGCTCTGGCCACTCCACTCCCTCCACACCCAGCTCCGCTGCTCTGCTTTCCCCTCCTCCACCCACTGGCCTCCCTGCTGCTTCCCACAGGCTCTCTTCCTCCCTCAAAAGCCTGAACACTGGCTGTCTCCAGATGGCCTCCTTCCCTGGCCTCCCTCCCATTTTCCTGATGCCCCTTCCCCCACACCCTCGTAAACTACACCATTTGCCCTTCTCTGCAGAACTCACTGCCTCCTGATGTCCTAGGCAACGTGTCTGTTTTATTTATAGTCTCTCCTCCACTGGACTGTGAACTTCTGGAGGGCAGGTATTTTCCTCTGTTTTATTCCCTACCATAGCCCCAGTGCACAGAATAGATGCTCAAGAAATATTTGAGCAAACAAATAATTCCCTGTGACCCACCCTACCCTACACTATACCACCTGGCCAGGTGCCTCAGTCCGTTCTGGCCTGGCCCTGATAGGTGGCCCCCATCTGTCCTCTCCTTTCTGGATCTCCGATCCTCCAACTGTATGATGGACAGATGGGGCTGAAACTCCACCAGCATTCAGTGTGTTTGTGCTCCATGGTGCCTTCTACTCTCTGAGGCCAGAGTAGAAGTGGGCGGGATGTAGACAGGGAATTCACAGAGGCAGGGGATGGGGGTAATGGGTAGTACCTGTGGGGAAGAAATCTCTAGGCCTGAAGTCTCTTGCCTAGAAACAGGTGGGGATATGTTGTTGGATGGAGCTAACAAACAAACTTCAGAAAGGTTTCTCCAAAAAATATCCATATTTTAAATCATCTTCAAAGTCCAGTCTGGGAAGCATAAGGAACGGAGTCAGGTCCTCTAAAGGTTGAGGTTAGGGGTCGTAAGTCCAGAACCGAGTTGTTACCGGAGGAAGCCAACCATCAGGCAGGTCAGTGTGGGAACCAACAGGGTGGGCAGGGGCAAGGCCAACAGCTGTCCTGGAGCCTGAGACCTGAACACCTGTCGATCTCCCAGGCGCTGCGTGGGCCTGACATTCTCACTCATCTTCAGCGTCTGCTCCTTGTTGTAGTACAAGTTCTGGGAGAATGCCAGGATCTGTGGAAGGAAGGCAGGGCTCAGGTGGAGCCATACTCCCTGCTGTGTGACCTCAGGCCAGTCGCCTCACCTCTCTAAGCCCTCACTAGGAAAAAGGTGCTCAGAATCATTAACTCTCCAGCTTGTCTTGTCATAAAGATGAAAGAAACAAGGGACGTAAATTACCTAGCATTGAGAGGGGGCTAAATTTCCATTATTTTAACTCACAATTTTGAAGGGCTAGGATTTGCCATCACTGCTACCACCGTCACTGTTTACTGCAGCACAGGGATTCTCATTCTTGACATCTATTAACATCCACTAGGGGCTTGTTGGGCTCCAGATGGGCCTCACCCCGCACAATCTCTGATTTAGCCAATCTGGATTAAGGCCTGAGAACTGGCATTTCTGGCAGATTGCTACTGGTGATGATGTCTCTAGTCCAGGGAACACACCTGAAGAATCAATGTGGTGGAACAAAAGTACCACAGAGCAGCAATTTGGGTCCTTGGGGCTTACTGCTGCCTCCCCAGAGGCTAGTGGACTAGGGAGGCTCAGATACCATTTTCTGAATGAATGAACTGTTTCCTCCTGCCACTGAGCAACTACCCGCCAGCCCCAGGCCCTCCCCCAAGCTGACACCTCTCCCTAGGACATGAGCCGGGTTGACTGCCACTGACTTTGGGAACCTTTTGTGATCACCCCCTTTCACAGCCTCCACTCAACCCTCAGTGCGGGAAAGAAACAGGTCGGATCTTCCTCATCTGTCTGCTCCATGGAGTGTCCAAAGATTGGATTAATGGACTTCCGTTCCCTGGGCATCCCCACCTCAGGGGACCTCTGGGGACAAACCAAGGCATGATTTCTGAGGAGCTGGGCAGTGGGAGGCTGCACCTTGCCCTGGTACTGTGTACCTGGTCCCTGTGGAGCTGGATGGGCTCCTCAAACACAGTCCAGACCACAGTCTCAGCGCAGCTTGGCGTGGTGAGCGAGCCCAGGTAGCGGAAGTAGCGCCTCAGCTTCTCCTCTTCGGGCAGCAGGTCCAGCAGGCTGCTCTCCCTCATCGTGGTGCTCATCTCTGGGGTTGGGGGTCAGAGACCCTTATACACCTCACCCTGACAGCCAGCTGCCCCCCCCCCCCGCCCTTCCGGTGTGGGGAGAAGCTCCCTCTCACCTGCCCTCCTTCCCCATCCAGACTCACCAGGTTTGGGGATATGGGACAGAGCCTCCACCAGGGGCTGGAAACCCTTGTTTGTTTTGTCCCCCTCCTGGAATAGAAGGGAAGAGGGCTTGGCAGGGGACCTGGGGAGCCACTAGTGACTGCCAGCTCATTCTGATCTGGGGGAGGAGAGGCAGCTTCCAGGACTGAGGCTCTGAGTGCCTCTCGGGCTTGGGGGGCATCGGCCTGCCTCCCCCAGGCCTCTAAGCAGCCGCTCCTCACGCCCGGCTCGCTGGGCGCTGGGCATGGGAGTCCTACCTGCACCAGGAAGGCCAGCACGGCAATCTGGTCTTTAGGAGTCTGGCCATCCTTCTCATTGCTCCTTGTCCCCTTCTCTTTCTCATGTACTATGTGCATCTGGGAAAGGGTGAGAGAGGACCTGTGAGGGGGCTAGAACACCCCCTTGCCCTCCGTGGTTACACACCCAGAGCCCAGCTGAGGCACCCATTGGGAAAAGACCTCACCTCCATGGCAAAGCGCTCCCCGTCCAGGCTGTGCTCCGAGCCCCTGTCTAGCTCCTTAGACCAGTGCAGGTGAAACTGCGTGGCCCGGTACGGCGCAGCCAGGCCTCCTCCAGAAATCCTGGACTCATTTCCCAGCGACACCATCACTGGGGGACACAGGAAGGGGCGGAGTCCCTGTACCAGCCTCCTTTCAGCCTCTCCCAGCCCCCCCATGACAACTCCACACAGACAGGACCTTCTCCTACCTCCCCCACTTCCTGAGCTCCAGTTCTGGGCCTGGATCGGGGGATGCAGCCCCAGACCCCACGGGGAATGCCTAGCTGGCCTCCCTGCCTCCCTCCCCCTAACCTGCACATACCCCACTGCCCCAAAATGCAACTCTGCCCCCGTCTCTCCTCTGCCTCAACCCCCTCTGTGATGCCCTGGCCTGGTCAGGGTAATGTCCAACCTCCTCAGCCCTGGGTGACCTGGCCTGGCCGTGCTCCGCCCCTCCTAGTTTTATTCTCGGTCCTCCATGCACACAGAACTACTGCTCGCAGTTCCCTGAACACCTTGCTTCACGCCTCCATGCCTTTGCAAAGGTCGTCCCTTCTTCCTGGAACGGTCCCTCCCCCACCCCAGACTGGTCTGATGAAATGACTGAAAACAGCGACAGTGTCCCTCCTCTGGGAAAGTCCTCTCTGATGGCCCCTCCCCTCCTCAGCAAAGGGGACCTGGGCCTGGAGCACCCCTTCCCTCCCAGCCCTCAGGGCCTCGGGGGTCCCTGCGACAGAAACCTATGCCTGTCCCCGTCCTCTCACCTCCATCCAGGCCCCCCTGAGACGCACCTGTGTGCCCATTATTTTCCACTGTCCACTTTTGCTTTTTATCATAGCCAGAAAAAGAGAAGCGTCCCAGGTTGTAGTTCACGGCCTTCCTGGTGACAATGTTGACAGGGGACTGGTGATTCTTCTGGCAGTCTCCACCCCACTGGTTGGGCCCTGAGCAGGGGGGAGGGGGCGGAGAGTCAGGGCCACCTTCACACCACTGAGTTCAGGCGCCACCATCAGCCCACAGGCGGGGACGTCTTGGGATGGGGAGGGCACTGCAGTGGGGGTGCTCCACTCAGCACTCAGCCCACCCCACCCCACTGTCTTCCTCCTCCTCAGTCACACAGAGGCAAAGTCAGGGAGGCCAGTTCCAGGGGCTTGGTGCAGGGTGGGAACAGGCTTGCCTGCTGGTGGCTGTGGTAGGGGTAACCTCCCAACGCTGGGCATATCCCTCTCTGAGCTCTGGTGTTCTCAACTCTAAAGTGGGAACTTTGATGGTAACCTGCTTCCTGGCAGCATTAGAAGTGTGAAGTCTTAGGAAGCCGTGCAGCGGGGCTTCCTGAAAGAGCCACCGTGAAAGGAACCTCAAACATGACACAGCATGATCTGAGGAGTGAGAGGGAGGAAGTAACCCCCAGGGGAGCCTGGCTCCCCACACCCTGGTGACATCAACCCCCAGATTTGCAGGGGAAGAAGTGGGGTGGCACTGGCAGTCACTCAACACAGCAGGGCAGGAAGATGGCAAACCCGCGGGAAACTGGTCAGGATTTGAATAAAAAGTGCCAAATGCCAGGCACCATGGAACGTGCCTTAGTGACTCAGGAGGCTGAGGCAGGAGGATCACAAGTTCAAGGCCAGCTTGGGTGACCTTAAGGAGACTCTGTCTCAAAATAAAAAATGAGTTCCCAGGGAACTCACCCTCAAAGTGACAGGAGGTACCAGCAAAAGCACTCTATGTAAGTGTGGTGTATTTGAGAAGGAACGATGTCTGACAGGGGCCTATGGTCACTCTTCATCCTCCTCACCTCCCTGGAGGAAGTAACCCCCAGGGGAGGTACTTCCATTTTGATTTGAATGGACTCTACCATGCAGCAGGGCCTGTCCTAAAGACTGGTTGTACTCACCAAGGCAGCTGGCAGAGCAGTTGACTTGAACATCGTAGCACCAATGTGACTCTGGGGCAGAGAGAGGAAGAGCATGAGGCCTGTGCGTGTTTGGGTCAGAGTAGCTGTGAGCACAGACCTCTGTACCAGGGCATGTGAATGACATGCACACAACTCCGTGTGTACACAGGAGGATCAGAGGCGGGCAATGTCCCTGGGGTTGAAGCATTCCCTTGGGGTGGGATGGAATGTTCCCTGCCGGGCGGCGTGAGAGCCCAGGGAAAGGAGAAGATAAGAAAACCCAGGAATGTTCCCTACCTACCCAAGGACTGCTCATCCGGGTCATCTTGCCTAGGGCCCCATCCTCAGGGGCCCCCCTGTGACTGTCAGCTCCATCCCTGGAGCTTACCTCAGCCCTCTCCACCCAAGGGTCATCAGCCTCTCCCTCCCTCATTCCCTCCCTGAACCTGGGAGGAAGTTTAGGTGAGAGGGGAGGAGGAGAATGGGAGCTGCTAGTTGCCATCCCAGGGCTGATGGAGGGGAGGGAGGAGGTTGGGTAAGCCCTGCCTGGAATGCCCCCTAGTATTGTTCAGAGAGATTCTTGGTTAAACCCTCACACCATTGTCTGAAAATGGAAAACTCCAGTAAGTATGAAGAAATGCTGCCCCACACATTGATCATATGGATGCAAGCCGTGAATAATCAGGGAAACTATGTGAAGGACAGAGGGGGCCCGTGGGAACCCCTCTACGCCTTCAGCTCAATTTTTCTGTAAGCCTAAAAATGCTCTAAAAATAAAGCTTTAAGAAAAAGGGTGAGGGGGGCTGAGGTTGTGGCTCAGTGGTAGAGCGCTTGCCTAGCATGTGTGAGGCTCTGGGTTTGATTTGCAGCACCACATAAACATAAATAAATAAAACAAAGGTCCATCAACAACTAAAAAATATATATATTTTTTTAAAAAATGGGCATCATAGCACATGCATGTAATCTTATCAATTAGGGGATGATGCAGGTTGGCTGAGGCAGGAGGATCGCCAGTTCAGGGTCAGCCTTGGCAACTTATTGAGACCCTGCCTCAAAATAAAATCATAAAAAGGGCTGGAGATGTAGCTCAGTGGTAGACTGCTAGCCTTCAATCCTTAGTCCCACCAAAAAAGAAAAACACACTCGTCCCAGGGGAAGAACAAAGCATTGCATCTAATAGCAGAGTTCTGGCTGAGCTGCTCAGGAGCCTTGTGGGCTTAGGAGCAAGTTCCTTAATCTCTCTGAGCCTCAGTTTTATCATCTCTAAAGTGGGGGTAACACACCCACCCCATCAGGCTGTGGGGAGAACTGTATGAGGGATGGTATAGTTCTGAATCAAGTCCCATGGACAAGTCTGTCCCTTCCCCCTGCCTCCCTCCCCCTCTGTCAGTAAGCAGATGGCCAAAGCCAAGGAGGGACAGGAAAGGAGACACATGGAGCAAATTGGAAAGAACTCAGAGATGAGGAAATTCCTAAGAAAAGCCCTGCTCCCCGCTCAGCCTCTGAGCACATACCCGCTCCCTTCCTGCCTGGGCTCCCCCACAAG
This sequence comes from Callospermophilus lateralis, assembly GCF_048772815.1. Classification (NCBI taxonomy): domain Eukaryota; kingdom Metazoa; phylum Chordata; class Mammalia; order Rodentia; family Sciuridae; genus Callospermophilus; species Callospermophilus lateralis. The sequence continues at coordinate 35,391,303 of NC_135315.1, forward strand.
CTCATCTCCTTTTGGAAGATCTAGGCCTGGGAAGGAGTCCCTGGAAAGGGGACAGAGTGGGGAGGAAGCCACGCTCCTGGTGGGGGTGGGGGAATTTCTAGGCCAGGAGAGTGAGCGCCCCAGGAAGCTGCCCCCAACCCAACCCTCAAGAGCTGCTTGGGTTTTCAAGTTTCCCAGCTGTGGACCAGTTCTCCAGCTACCCTGCTGGCATGGCCTTTTTTTAGAAATGCAGTGTCTTCCCCTCTGTCCAACCCCCCACCTCCAGCTGCTGCATCAGGAGAACCCCCAAGTGGGTCAACTCTGCCAAGAGCTTTGGCTACCTCCCCTAAAGCCCCTTCCTGAAGGCATAACATTTCTCTCTCTCTCTCTCTCTCTCTCTCTCTCTCTCTCTCTCTCTCTCTCGGTTGGGTGGGAGTGCCAGGGAAGGAATCACTTGCTCAACACTGAGTAGCACCCTGCCCCCACCCCCTGGGTAGGCAGAGTCTGGAGCTGAGTCTGTTTTCCTGCCTTCTAGCCCTGCTCCTCCTTTAGCTTAATCTCTGCAAGAAACGCAGTTCACTTTTCTGAGCCCCATCCCCCTCCTGCGACAGAAGGTGCTACTACCAGGGTTCCTGTGCTATGAGATGAAGGACTGGCTGTCATTCACCTCCTTATCGTCCTGTCATATCCTCACCCCTCAGAAGTCTTGGAGGCAGAAGAAGCCTCTGGAGGAGAACCAGCCCCTCCACTGCGATGGATGACCAGGAGGAGTTATTTCAGGAAACCATGCCTAAGCCAGAGTTCTCGGGTGCCAGTTCTGAAGGGTAGAGCCCCACACAACCTCTCTGGTGGCCCATCTGGTCCAGGATTAGCTTTTCTTAAGAATTTGCCTTTCCCAGGCTCTGGCTGCTGCTCTTAGATTTGTAGTGGTGACCTCTGATCCACTCTCTTAATCATAGAGACTTTTGACCTGCCTGGCTGAACACTTTTGTAACTACCCTCTTCAGGAGGCAGAAGGCAAGAAAACATAATGGTGATGAGACCAAGGCCAGGGGTCAGGTCTGTGTCTACGGAGTGAGGGTGGGGTGCTGGCTTTCAGTCCAGAGGTGGCAGGGCACCGATCAGCTCAGGTTTGTACTCATTAAAGAAAGGGACACACTTGCAGAAAATTACCAGCCCACTGTCTCAGGACACTTGCAAGAGGGTCTGGGGAGAAGAGGGCCTACTCAGGTTTTGGCTCCCAGCCCCAGATCTTACCTAGTCCATCTGCTAGTCACTCAAATACTGTCCCCCACCTTAACTTACCTTCTATCCAACACCCTTCTTTAGAAATGACAGAAGAAGCTCTAATGGACCTTGCTCTCCCCACCCTCTCTCTCTCTTTCTCTCCCTCTCTCTCTCTCTCTCTCTGAGGGAAGGGGGAATCTTGGAAACTAGCTCAGCAAAACCCAAGTATGTCCTGGGCAAAGTCTCAACACCTCCTGGCCAGGGGTCTGGGGCTCTGATGGGGACCAATATTCTCTCTGCCCTCTCTCTCAATGGGAGAAGAAATATCTGATTGGGATTTTTGTTTGTTTGTTGGGTCTTTTCTTTTTTAGAACTGGGAGCCAACCCAGGGCTTTGAACATGTGTAGCAAGTGCTTCAGCACTGAACTAACTACTTCCCCACCTGTGGGAGCAGCAATCTCTGGGAATTTCTGTGTGCAACCTGGTCACTCTGTGGCCTTAAGACCCTGATGGGATGAGTCCCACTCAGAAAGCACTTGCGCCAAAAAAGGGAGCCCAGTTAGAGCAAGGGGGGTCAGCTGAGATAGGTTCTGACCAGTTGGCCTGGTAACCATCACTAGGCAGCACTTATCACATTCCCAGGTCCTTCACCAAGCACACCATAACCTTACTCCAAACTTTAGAACAACACCTAGTATCAGAATTACTTTCCCAGTTTTGCAAAGTAGAAAACAGGTTAAATGACTCACCCAAGGCCATACAACTGCAATGCTCCCAAATTAAATGCAAATAGGTATTTTTCCTACGAAGCCCCATTGCTTAGTGGGTTTGAAATGCCCAACTCCACAAATGAATTTATTTTTACATTCTGCCTCCTCTTTCCTCCTCCCCAGGGAAGGGGCCCTAGGAGTTGCTGCAAGATGCCTCTCATCCCCATACCCATTCGGCCAGCTAAGTCCCTCCTGCAAAGGGCACACACTCTCTCCCTCTCTCCCTCTCTGACCCTCACTCCATGACTCCAAGAGCAGAGAACATAGAAGATTTGGCCAGGGTGGATCCCAAGAAACATCCCAGGGGTAACTTGCCTGGGCACTGGCAGATGAGGTCTTCCTGTGAAGGGCTACGGGGTAGCAGAGCAGGTGCCAGCCACTGAAAGCGCTTTTAGCTCCTTATCAAATATTAACACGCCTCTCCTGCTACCTCCCACCTAGACGAATAATTAAGAGCTCTGCCCTCACCATTAATCTTTAAACGAAAATCACCTTGTCCGGAAAGACCGGCTCAGCCGGGACCTCGGGTCTCCAGGTGACCCCCGCCGGGATCCAAATCCAGCACTGGGGATTGGGGAGAAAAGGGAAGCCTACAATCCTCGGAGCAAAGAACCCAGGGTGGGAAGAGGGGAACGCCAGGATCCCAAATGTACCCCACTTGCTGTCCCTGGGTCAGTGCCAGCCCCAGCATTGAGCTGCGGCAGGATGGACGGCCACACACGGACAGACCAAGGAAGATTAAGGTGAGAAAAGGAGGCGTGCGTCGAGGCGGGTCCGGGAAGCTTCCTTATCACAGACTCATACACCCGCCTCGCCGTGGGCCGCTGGGCCACGCGCACACACACCGCAATAGTTCACACGCGTGCACACACTCCCCGGCACCGGCCAGCGGACACGTGTGTGCGCACACGAGCTCGCGCAGGGCCCCATCTGGCTTCAGTCTAGCCGCTCCGGGTGCACACAGCTCCGTGCACAAGCAACCCGGGACGATGCGCAGCCGGAGCGCACCAGCCGGTGCCGGCGAGCGTCTGAAGCAGAACAGAGCTAGGTGAGCGAAAGGGGCCACCCGAGGGCTTCCTGAGGCGCGCTCACCTGCGTAAGCCAAGGGCCCGGCAGTGGCAAGGGCCAGGAAACCAAGCAGCAGCCACATGATGCGCCAGAGCAAAGAAGCTGCCAAGCCCGGGGTCGCGCACCAAGGATCCCGCGTGTGTGTGTCGGGGGGGTGTCGCGATCATGCCGCCCAGGGTTTTATAGCTGAGCCGCGACGGGAGGGAGCCCCGACAGCAGGCGTCGGGAGGCGGCTCCTCCCCCTGGCGGGTCCTTCCCTCCCCTCGCGGTGTCCAGTCTCTGATCTGAAATCTTCCGCTCTCCCCCGTCCCCCGCCCCTCCCCGTCACCCTTTGCTGGGTGCACCAGGACCCCTCACCCACTCCACATCCTCTGGCTCAGAAACAACACCTTTCTGCTCCGCTTTCTCCCTACCCCAGGTTTGAGAACAGGGAAGCGACACCACAAGGTACTTGATCCACGGGGGTGAGTGCCCCAGATTCCCGACTACCATCATATTGATGCCAACCATTGCTCAGGGGTCTCAAAGTGGGTATTTGGAATGCCTTGGGTTGGGGTGGGTGGAAATAACCTCGGAGAGATGGGCGAGTTAAAGGCTGTGCAAAACTGTTTGTTGAATCGGTGACTCAGTAGGAAGGTTCTCTTGTCTCTCAGGCAGTGGTTGCTGATTCTCTGTGCATCATCTCTTTTTCCTCCCAGGATGCAAATTTAACTTAATATATATATTTGTAAGTAGACACAATACCTGTATTTTATTTATTTATATGTGGTGCTGAGGATCAAACCCGGTGCCTATATATGTTTATATGTTAGGCAAGCTGAGCCACAACTCCAGCCCCCCCCCCACAAATTTAACTTTTAAGCTGACCAAACACCCTTCTTCCCATATAAAACAAAGTTGTCCCTAAACTGCTGTTGCCGGAGTTTATGTGATGACCAGAGCTGGGAGAGGGGATAAAGGGACAGAAGAGAGGAGTGAAATGCAAAAGAGACTCCAATGAGGGAGAAACCGATGGTGTCAGAAGGGAGGAGCTAGGTCCTGTTGAGGTCCCCCAGACCCAATAGACAAGATGGGAAGAGAAGAGACCAGGGTCTGCCTGAATCCACCCCGAGTTTTTCCTTCTGCCAGGATCTCCAGAGTCCAAAGAAAGTCCTCCTTTCCTTGAAGGAGGTCCCAAAATGTGGGGAAATGGAGTTGTCCTCTCTATCCAGGCAGTGGTCTCTTGTGTCCTCTCTTAGATGTGGTCCTCCTCCCCTCAGCCACCCCAACGTGGTGAGGGCTTCCATGGAAGTTTAGGAAGCTCAGACTGAGTGGAGGGGGAGGACAGGGAATCAGCCAGTGGACCCCTCCATCAACAGGAAGCCCTGTTTCTCTGGTCCAGCCACTTCCCCATCCGTTGCCAATCTCCCAGTCTCTACCAGCCTTTGAACTGGGTTAGGGATTACTGAAGGGGGATCGACCTCCCCAGAACAATCAAGGCATAGGGGCTTCCTCCTTGGTTAGATTCATGGCTGACTCTTCTGGCCCAGGATCACACAGCCTCACAGAGCAGCTTTGATCCTACAGGGGGTGTCTAAATCAGGCTTATAATTTCTTCACTGTTTTAGAATTTAATCTCCAACTTGGAAGCATAACAGTCAGGGGAAGGATTCCACATCTTCTTCTAGGGAGCTTCTTTGTCGGGGGAAGAATTTGTGTTTATAGGTCTGAAAAAAGAAGTCTTGTCCCTGGAAATTAAGACTATTCCATGCTGGACATAGGACATAGTGGTGCCTGTCTCTGTGATCCCAGCAACTCTGGAGACTGAGGCAGAAGGATCGCAAGTTCAAGGCTAGCCTGAGCAATTTAAGGAGACCTAGTCCCAAAATAAAAATTTAAAAGGCTGGGGATATAGCTCAGTGATAGAGTGCTTACCGAGCATGCACAAAGCCCTAGTACTACTCCCCTCATAAAAAAAAAAAAAAAAAAAAAAAAAAAAAAAAAAAAATCCAGAAGGTCCCTAGACCCATGTCAACTGCCTGACAAGAGTGAGACTTGATGGAGTTAAGGGGCTTTGATCAGTAACTTCTGGACCCACTTCAAAATCCACTGCACTGCAGGGTGGGGGCTGAGGGAAAGGAGGGTAGGAGGGCACTGGGTATATTTTTGGGCCAGGCTGTGGGGGTGTCCCTCTGAGTAAGTGGGTGTGGTTTGGACATTCACTTGCTCACAGATGCATCTTAATGATGGCACTGCAGAGGCTGAGAATGGGGCTGTGGATAGTCAGGGGATACATCTATCTGGCATCTCTGACATTGGAGTCATACACGTGGAAGGCTCCTCATTCCTGTCTTAACCTTCCCAGCATTATCTCCCAGCCCCAGATTCAGTCTTGGACTACCATAAACTAGTCACTTGTCACAGTGTCTGGACTACCTGGAGCCCAACTTCCCTGATTTAGGGTCATTTGAGTAGAGATGGATGAGGACATGTCCCAATGACTTATAGGACCCATTAAATTGTCAGCCTGAAAAATCTGAGTGGGAAAGCCCTGCCCAGTGTCCCAGCCCTGCAGTGGCCTCCTTTCTCTTACTTAACCCAAGGTCTACTGTGTTCTGAACTCAGTGTTCTGAGTTCAAGTCTTTACTCTTCCTCTGACTCAGGGATAACCTTGGGCAACTTTCCTATTTGTCTCTGATTGCAACTTCCCCATCTATAAAATGAAGGTGATAATCCCTGCCCCGCTGACCCGTGCCAATAAACAGTTACTGGGAACCTGCTGTGTGCCAGGGACTGCCCTGCCCAGCCTTTCACAACTGACTTCATGGTACCTGGGTGTGGCCACCAGCTCATGGGTGATGAAAGATGAATCACAATCCTTGTCCTCTTAGTATTCTCCCTTGTTTGGCCCTGTCTAGATCAGAAGGGAGGCAGTGGAGAACAAAGGGACTGTAGAGTCAAGTGACCCTGCTGGCTCCACCCACTTTTCTAGGATGTCCTCTGGGCCTCAGTTTCCCTCATCTGTAAAATGGAAACCATACTCTTATCTTTCTCATAGTTGGCTGTGAGGTTCAATGAGTTAAAGCCTGAGGGAGGTTGACCCAGGGCTTGGCACATTGGCACATGTGACCATGAACTCTAAGAGGTCCCTTACCTGGATTAAACCTAGGTGGGTATGAATGTGTATGAGTGGGAGGGGACACTAGTCTAGACCAAGTAGGATCCCTGGTACATTCAGGCTCTTCTTGGGTTCCCAAGGGAAGGAAGGGAACTTCAAATGTATAGATTTGAAAATGTGAGATTTGGACTCAGCCCCTCCTGGGACAATGACAGGCATGGGGTAGAGGCAAAGGAGCTGAGACCCTGCACTTCTATTCATAGGTCAAAGGAAGGTCAAGTACACAACCCTAAACAGAAAAGCACCATTTCTTGTGTTCAGGGTGGAAGGTGGGCAGACAATGTAAGAAGACTGGCACAGTTTGGGGACCACCCTGCCTTGGGTTTTCATCCCCAGTGTTCACCCTTCACCTCCCTCAAGCCCAGTGTCCTGACTAGGAAAATGGGGATAAAGACAGCCCCTTCACATGGGTATGCTTTGAATTCAATTAAATGGTACTGGGTAAAAGCCCTGGTAGAGGTCCAGGCACAATAAACTTCAGTTGTAATTAATAGTTGTTAATGGAGTTATGCCCAGAATATTCCAGGAGACCAGAGAAGGGGCAGTTAAATCAATCAGTGGGTGGGAGACTGGAGAAGGGTTCCTAAGGGAGATGAGACATGAACTGAGTCTTCAAAGACAAGCGAGGCTGGGCCAGGGTTGTGGCTCGGTGGTAGTGCGCTTGCCTAGCATGCATGAGTCACTGGGTTCGATCTCCAGCACCACATAAAAATAAACAAATAAAATAAAGGTATTGTGTCCATCCAAACAATAAAAAAAAAAAAAAAAAAAAAGACACGTGAGGCTAAAGGAGGTAGCTCAGTAGTAGACTGCTTGCCTAACTTACAGGATGCCTTGGGTTCTATCCCAGCCCTGGAGGAAATAAAAAGGGGAGAGGGTTATTGGAATGAGAAAAGCCATGGAGGTAGGGTGAGAGATGAGACTGGAGAGGTATTTGGCCCCTGACAAACAGGACTTGATTTTTTGGATTAGAAAGTTGAACTGATCTTTTCTTTGGTAGGGGGCATGAAGTCAAGTCTCTGATTGTGTGTGTGTGTGTATGTCGGGGGGTACTGGGGATCAAATTCCTGGCTGCTCTACCATCGAGTTGAATCCCCTGCCCTTTTTGTTTTTATTTTTTATTTTTCTAAATTTTGAGACAGGGTCTCACTACGTTACCCACGCTGTCCTTGAACTTGAGCGCCTCCTGCCTCAGCTTCTGGGATTACAGTTGTGCTCCACCACAGCCAGCAAGACCCTGTTCTTCTAGGCCAGGAAACATCCTTCGAAAGAGACACTCAACCCCCAAAGGAAACAGGGATCCTAAGTTACTTCTCTGAGCTGCAGAAGAGAAGCTGGGGCTCTGAGGGGCCAACAAAGAGAGAGCAGAGGTGGGATCTGAACCCTGGACTCCTGCCTCCGCCTGCCGCTGCTCCTTCCATGCTGTCTCACCTCTCCAACGCACTCCTGCTTCCCTCCTACGGAACCCCAGCCTCCATCTGTCCTTGTTTTCTGCACTTTTAGAGTCTTCACTGATTAGCAGAGGATTCAGGGAAAGGTTTATGGAGATTCCAGCTTTTGTATCCCTGAATGTCGACATTGAATCCACACTCAACCATACTTAATCAATAGTGTGGGCTCCACCACTCCCCAGGCTGGATCTGCCATATTCCAGAAAAAGCAAGAAAGTTTTTCTTTTTCTTTTTTTTTTGGGGGGGGCGGTTGGGCACCACCCATGGAGGCTGCAGTCCCTCTCCCTCCTCTTTACACCTACATCCATCGTTCCTCTGGTCTGTGGAGACAATTCTGGTGAGTGAGGGGAAGAGGAGATATGGGGGGAGAGAGAGAGAGAGAGAGGGAGAAAATGAGCAAGCTGGAGGCTGTCACTGGGTCAGGGTAGAGCCTTCCTTGGTAGAGGAATTCGCAGAAAGTTCTGCCCCCAAACATTCTGAAATAGGAACAAGCAGTATGACACACAGAAAAATCCAGCAATGGAGATGACATAAGTCCTGTTCCTGCCCCACAGAAAGTGTAGGAATTACACTCCTAATGGTTGTTCCTTCCTCCTCAGCTCTTAGCCATAAGAGCTCAGCCAGGAGGCTGGGATCAGAGCTTCCTTGGATTTTCCAAGTGTTTCATTCACATTCCTGGCTTTGGGGCGGAGAGACCCCTAAGAAGAGCCATGAGGGGGAATCATGTGGGGAGAAAAAGAAGAACCACACAGGCACCCTGGCTGGGGGAGGGCATATTCCTCAGTGAACGTTGTGGCAACATTAAGAAAACAGGCTTTTTCTGGTGTGTGTGTTTGAAACTTTTTTTTTTTCCCCCAAAGTCATTCAAATAACACCTTCTCATTGTAGAGCATTTGGAAACAAGGATGAAAATGAATCACGATGACTTTATCTTCCAGAGGCAATCATTTAACAATTTGGTATTTTAATTTAGAAAGAAAATATGCACCTTAATTTGTGTTTAATTTTTCCATGTTCCCTTTCAGTCTTTATCTATATATAAACACACCAATGACAACATGAACAATTTAGTCTCCTGCTTTTTAACCTTCAGTGCAAACATGAGGTCATGTTACTTCACGGCCTTCAACTGTGATTTTGTGACTCCACACTATAACCAGGTGTGTCATCAACGTACTTACCATTATAAATAACTGCAGAGAACATCTTCCCATTGGAAGAACAGGGCCATAAAACAAGGAAGGAAAGGAGGGATCCAAGTTCCTTTTTCCAGCTCCTCATTGATCAGAGCTACTGTAAGTTCATGAAATGGGGTGAAGTTAAAGTAAAAAAGTTTGTGAGGGTCCCTTGAAAGCCAGGTGGAGAATCTGAGCCTTGAGTCCTAACTCTTTGACCTCTGATGTATGTAACATAGGGACTTTGTGTGGTGGTGATGGTGGTGGTAGTAGTGGTGGTGGGGAGTAGGGGGTTTCTGGGTAGATTTGCAGGGTAGAAAGGGTATTAGGAAAAAAAAAATGCATCTGCACAAGGGCGCCCTCTGCTGTTCTTGCTCTTCCAACAGTTTGGGATTGTTTCACAGTTTGGAAGTTCTCCGTTTTAACTGTAGGTCCTTCCTTACTTTTTCCTTTCCAAGTGAGAGTAGGGTATTATTTCACAACAGTGAAATAGAATTTAGAGAGTTGGAAAACAAATCTTTAGGCTCACCCCATCTCTGGTACCCAGAACTTTAGCCTCCTTAAATGAAAGAAGCAGTTGAGAATTAAGTAGCAAGTCCTCTGAAGAAGGTGGTCTAGCCACTTCCTTCTCCAGGTGTGGGGCAGGATGGAAGTATTTATTAGAGCTGCAGAAAGCAGCTGAGGTATACCCAGAAAATACAAGTAGATCACCTGTGCATCTGACAAGGGTTATCTACAGGAACATGTGCGGGTCTGATAAACCTACTCTTCCTCCTTCCTCATGGCAACTGGGAAAGGGCTGGCTCTATCATCATAAGTAACCCCAATGTCTCAGAAGTGTAGTTAAAGTTTAATGAAGCCTCTGTGGGATGGGTTGGGGCAGGTGGCTTCATGGGGTGTAGGGCTTGTGCAATTGCAGAAGGCTGTACTTTGAAGGCCCCTGCTTGGCTTAATGCTCTGCTGTCGTGAAATGCTTAATTTTTGAACAACTGGCTCCACATTTTATTGTGTAGCATACAACGGAGTGAGGGTGGAATGGGGGTGTCTGTCTTTTGGCTGCAAATCCACCCTCCCAGAACTGTCTGGGGAGCATCTGGGCAATGGGCGTCTTAAAAGAACAACCTGTGAAACTGCAGCCCTTTGTAGAGCCCTCTTTTGGCGCAGCTTCTGCTTTCTCGGGGGAAATGTTCCGCGATTGTTCGCCGCCCACCGCGCTAAGCCAGGGCCGCCTCTGAGCCCTCCTAGGCGCAGCCTAGGAGTCCCAGGATGCATGCCGGCGCCAAGGGTACCCGAACGTCCACCGCCTTCTGCTTACCGCGCTGCCTAGCAACTGGGTCAGTGGTGCGTGGTCATTGGCAGCCCTGCGCTTGGTGCGCCATGGCCAGCCCCCGACTCTTCTCCACCTGAGCCAGCCTCAGCCCGCGTTATCTGGCAGTGCTGGGCGTGACAGCTGGGCGCTTTCTGCAGGCTTGGCTCTGTGATGTGCTGAACAGCACCTGCTGATCTGACTTCTACCTTTATTATCTGATACTGCACCCAGAGCTGATAAGACTCCAGGAAGCCCTGGGACACTGTGCAAGAGCACGTCCGCAGCAAGATGGGACCGGCCCCTCTGTTCTCAGTCCAGCGCACACGCATGGCCTTCTGGTTGCTCCTGTGCCTTTGGGGCTTTCTTTTCTGAACTGGTTCCCGCTTTGAAGAATTACACTCCGCCTCCTGGAGCTTCCCTGAATCCTGTCATAGGGCTGGGGGTGCAGCTCAGTGGCAGAGCGCTTGCTTAGCATGCACAGGGCCCTGGTTTCCACCCCAACACCGCAAAAGCCCAAACCAAAACAAACCAAGAAAGAAAACGTACAAAACAAAACAAAAAACAAGAAACAAAACAAAAAACAAGAAACAAAACAACAAAACTTAACCTCACCCAGTATCACTGGTCATTACAGTCATGCTCAATTCATTGGGCAACCTTTTTTTTTTTTTTTTTTTTAAAGAGAGAGTGAGAGAGGGGAGAGAGAGAGAGAGAGAGAGAGAGAGAGAGAGAGAGAGAGAGAGAGAGAATTTTTTAATATTTATTTTTTAGTTATCAGCGGACACAAAGTCTTTGTATGTGGTGCTGAGAATCGAACCCGGGCCGCACGTATGCCAGGCGAGCGCGCTACCACTTGAGCCACATCCCCAGCCCTCATTGGGCAACCTTGACACCTACACCCTCTGAGGCAAAAACCTGGCCCTGAACCTCACTCCTTGTCAAGACGTTGGGAAGCAAGGGACAAGAATGTCCACACAATCTGGGATAAAGGAGGGACATTCAGTTCGTGAAAGACGCATGGGAGGGATCCCAGGGCTTTTTCCTGTCTTGCAGTTAACAGCTTAGATGCTGTAAAAAGGGCTGAGTCCCTGGAAAATGGGGAAAGGCTTCCCGGGCCCAGCTACCCAGCTTCCCCAATTCACAGGACAGGTCTTTAGTGGACAGGGACTATGTTCAGAATGCGTGAATAATTACCGGGGCCAAGACAAAGCATGGCTTCAGTTTTGCCCACCTCTCCCTAGCTGCCTGAGTCAGCTCAGGTCATGACCTTCGCTGAGCCACTCGGGCAGCTTGACCTTCCCAGGTGATTCTGATCAAACGAGCAGTGGCCTGAATTATTGAGGCAACGGTTCAGAAGGGTTATTGGACCGGTGTGGACACTTTCTGGAGTCCAGGTCGGATTCCAAGTGGAGGCCGTAAGTGGAGGACATGATGAGTTTCAGCACCACAGAGTGGACAGCAACCCGGAGGCAGCCACGGAACAAGACTGCGGCCTGCCCCAGCCTGGCTCTTCCCTTTCCCCCTCCCACCCGGATCCTTACCCAGGGAATCCCCGCGGAGGGGCGGTCCTCCGCAGCGCCGAGCTCCCCCGCCGGCCTCCAGACACAGAGGCTGTGTGGAGCCCGGGGCTAGCGCTCTGGGAAGGAGCGTCCCATTTGAAGTCAAGGATGAGGGACGGAGGGAGGAGCGGAGCCGAGCTTGCCTAGGAAGGCAGGTGCTTCAACGGAGCAAAGTCCGGGACTGAAGGGTGAGCCCTGGTTAAACCCCTTGAACCTCTCTTGAGTTTGCTTTGGAATCACAGTGTAGAGGCCTGGCGGGAGGAGGATGGACCCTCAGGCCCTTGCAGGTCCAGACCTTGGCAACCTCAACCTTAACCTCTTGCTACAGGTCTAAAGGCAAGATGAGGGCACCTCTGATGGGGAAATGGGTACAGAAGGGTTATTTCGGAGCGAAACAGAGCAGTCTAGCTGCACTGACCTGGTGGCAATGAGGGAAGTTAAGAACTGTCTTGGGGGGCTGGGGTTGTGGCTCAAGCGGTAGCACGCTGGCCTGGCGTGGTTGTGGCCCGGGTTCGATCCTCAGCACCACATACAAACAAAGATGTTGTGTCTGCAGAAAACTAAAATGTAAATAAAATATTTTTAAAAAGGAACTGTCTTGGCCCTCTGTGGGGTTAAGATCACAAAGCTTCTGCAGTCTGCTCTAAGCCTCACAACAGCCCAAAGAAGTAGGTACCCCCAATGCACTGTAATCCATGAGAGAGCTCAGACAGGGTGGCCATTTTCTTCAAGTCACACAGTTAGAGATTATTTGATCCAGGACTTGAGCCAGGACTTCTGCACACTGGATCTGCTGCTTGTCTTTTGCTGCCTGTATCACTGGGAGTAGTGTCTTTTCTCCAGTTGGGGCTCCCTGCTGCACCTCCACAGGTCCGGGTCACTTGTGGGCCCCTGGGAATGTGACCCTGGCACTGAGTGTACAAAGGCAGAGGGGGAGGCACTTGGAAACAGCAACAAATTATGGCCTTCAAAGAGCAGGGGCATGTGGCTAGGGAACCATGGACAGATGGGGTCTTCCTATCCCCCTGTCTTCTTCCCCTGGCAGGAAGAGGCATATATCTCCCATCATGGAAGGTTCAATTTAAGTCACACCTCATCTGTTTGGCTCTTTTGGGGGATCTGTTCCACAGGCAGTCCCTGGGAGTAGGTCAGGGTCTTACCTCCTCACTATTTCAGCCTCCTGAGATTTCCCATTCTACCTACCTGGCAAAGTCTTCCTTCCTCTCCTTCTATGGTCAGGCTTCAGGCAGAGCTGAACTGAAAAGTTCCAGTAGCAGCATCTCCCCAGCTGAGGCCTCTCAGCTAGGAGCCCCACCTCAGGCAGATGTCACTGAGAAGTGGAGATGTCTCTTGCCTCTATCTGGGCCGGTCGTCCCCGACCTGAGGCTGTGAGCTTTCCCAGGACAGGAACCACATTGACTTCTGATGCACAGTTAGACACACACACAGAAGGACTCCCTGGATACGTGTCAGCAGATCAGCCCTGGGTGACCTGTGCCGAGGAAAGTCAGCAGAAAGGTAGGCTCTTTCCCACCAGTGGTGGCTCAGGATTGCCCAGGGCGGTTTTGCTGGAATAATTGTCCCTGATTCAACCTTGGCTGGGATCCAGCCTTATCCAGTTGCAGGATATATTCAGCATTATACAAATGATGTGGTAGAAGAACCCTAGGATCTCAGAATATTCTGAATTTATTTTATAGACTAGGTTATAGGCTCAGAGATGGGGCTGTAATTTGCCTTAAATAACATAGCAGGTAGGGAAGGGCCAGTGTCAGAATTTTACTAACACATCAACAGATAGGCGAAAATCACTTTCTTCTACTAGATTATTTGATCTCCCAGCAGCCCAGGAGACAGCCAGAAGACACAACTGCCAAACAGACTCAGCCTGTTCTGGGTCAGCTGCAGATCACAGTACAACCAGGCTCTAGTTCTTAGTCTTGAGGGGACAGCAGAATCCATTTATTGGTTACATCTGCAGAGTGATGCTGACCCTGGATTTGTCCTGGTCCAATCACTGAACCAGGGAGGTGTGAAGAACTCACACCCAATAGAACTGGTACAGAAGGGACTAGGTATTGTAGCCTACTGTCGGCATGATCTATGAGGGAAGAAAAGACCACTGGCAGTTCCTCAAAGGATTAAACAGAGTTACTGTAATAGTCAACTTTTCATTGTTGGGACCAAAATACCTGGCAAGATCAATTTAGAGGAGGAAAAGTTTGTTTGGGGTCCATGGTTTCAGAGGTTCAATCCATGGTTGGCTGGCTGTATTGCTCTGGGCTGGAGGTGAGGCAGAACATTCTAGAAGGGAAATTTGACAGGAGAGCTGTTCAGCTCCTGGAAGTCAGAAAGCAGAGGGAAAGAGGGAAGTGTGAGAAGAAAAATAACTCTCTCAAGAAGCTACAGACAAAATATAATCCCTAGGGGCACGGCTCTAGCAACCACCTCCTACAGCCACACCCCATCTTAATTAATTAATAATTAATCAAATTATTAATCCATCCTCTGGCTCAATCCACTGATTAGGTTAAAATTTTCATAATCTAATTATTTTGCCTCTGAACATTCCTGCATTGCTAATTGAGCTTTTCAGGGGACATGTCATATCAAACCGTAACACTTACCATATGGTTCACCAGTGTCACTCCTAGTCACATACTCAAGTGAAACTTATGTTCATGCAAAATCTCGTACATGAATGTTCATAGCAGCATTGTTCTCAATAGGGAAAAAGTAGAAACAACTCAAATGTCCATCAACTGATGAATGGATAAATAAAATGTGGTATGTTCTTTTAATGGGATATTATTCAGATATAAAAGGGAAGGAAATTCTGTTACATGCTATCACATGGATGAATCTTGAAAAAGTTATGCTAAAAAGCACTCACAAGAGAACATATATTGCATGACTCCATTTGTATGAAATGTCAAGAATTGGCAAATTCATGGAGACAAAAAGTAATTAATGGGGCTGGGGCTTGGGCTCAGTGGCAGAGCGCTTGCCTTGCACATGTGAGGCACTGGGTTCAATCCTCAGCACCATATTAAAATGAATAAACAAAGATATTGTGTCCATCTATAACTAAACAAACTTTTTAAAAAAGTAATTAATGATTGCCTGGGGCTGGTAATATTGGGAGAAAATGGGAAATGGCTGCTAGTGGATACAAGGTAGGGATTTGGGGCCTGGTCTGTGAAGGACTAACCCCCTTCACTTAGGCCCTGTGAATGGTTTGATAAAATAAGGGAACTTTCTGCTACTTGGAAAAGGTGCCTCTTCCTTGGGGCAGGTTAGTCTGTTAGTCTGTTTGCGTTGCCATAAAAGAATATCTGAGTTGGGTGTGGTGGTTTATGCCTATAATCCCAGCTACTTGTGAGGCTGAAGAAGTAGGATCCCAAGTTTGAGGCCAGCCTGGGTAATTTAGTGAGACTCAGTCTCAAAAATAAAATTAAGGCCTGGGGTTGTGGCTCAGGGATACAACACTTGTCTCACATGTGTGAGGCACCAGGTTTGATTCTCAGCACCACATATAAATAAATGGATAAAATTAAAAAAAAAAATTAAACAAAACCAAACAAAATAAAAAGGGTTGGGGATATCATGATACAACAATTGCCTAGCCTGCATGATATCCTGGGGTGGATCCCCAGTACTGGAAAAAAATCTGAGACTGGTAGAGAGTGCGCTTAGGATATGTGAAGTCCTGAGTAGTATTCAATCCCCAACATGAGAGAAAGGAGAGAGAGAGAGAGAGAGAGAGAGAGAGAGAGAGAAAGAGAGAGAGAGAGAAGGAGGAGGAGGACGAGGACGAGGAGGAGGAGGAAAGAAAAGGAAAAAGAAAAGAAAAGGATAGTCAAGACTGGGTAATTTATGAAGAACAGAAATTTATTCTGTCACAGTTCTGGAGGCTGGGAATTCTAAGACCAAGGTGCTGACAGGTTTGGAGTCTGTAAGGATCTGGTTTGTGCTTCCAAGATGGCACCTTGATACTGCACCCTCAGGAGCTGGGGAGCACTGTTCTTCATGTGGCAGAAGGAAAGAGCAGAAACTTGAGAAAGCTCCTCTTTCAACCTGAATCTGTCCCAACCTGGGCCATGTCTCATCCTTGAGGGTTCCACACTTAGGACTTAATTACCTCTCAGGGCCCTAAGTCTTAATATTACCATATTGGGGATTAGGTGTGAGTAGCATATGAATTTTGAAGCAGACACAAACATTCACACCATGCACAACCACATTCCTGGCATCCCTGCCATAGTGGGTGCCACAAGCCCTCGAGAGTGTCAGGCCTACTTAGACCTCTGCTCATCCCACTCAGTGTGACAGTCCTGCTCCTCATTAGCCCAAGGCCATGCCAGCTAGTCTCTGTGCCTGGATGCTGGGGCCCAACATGAACCGTCTCCTCCTCATTTGTAGTCTGCGCCGTCCTAGTTGTTGGTCTTGATGTGGATGATGCGATGGGGAGTGTTATGTTGTGCAGGACTTAGAGGAGGGGGTGCAAGCTCTACGATTGGAAGGCAATTAGGACATATTAGGGGCTTGTTGGCTGGGGCTAACACTTATAGAGATACCCGCAAACCCTAAGATTGGAAGCCTTGACACCAATACCTCCTATGCCCTTCATATTCCCCACTGAGAGGACCCTAAGCACACTCCTCTCTTAACATCCTAACTTTCTTCAGCAACTCCTCCAGGTGGATCAGGAGGACCCATGTCCTCTCCATATGTTTTGACATCTTGCTTCTGTTCTGGTGTCTTCCCATCTACCCCCCACCCAGGCCAGAACAATTTTTCCAGGAGAGGAGAGCATCAAGATATCCTTTATACAGAAATACTTGTTAAATGCCTCCTGGGTGCCAGAGCTGGGTCAGCAGCTACAACAAGAGCCATCTCAGCTCTCTCCAAGCCCAGGATCTAAAGGGCCCTAGTGGGCATGCCTGGACTGATGCCACACATGCATAGGGTGCTAGTTGAGTGTTGGTACCTTGATAGGTCCTCCCACAGGAGCTGAAGATAAGGTTGAAGTAAGGAGGAGGAGAAAAAGTGAACTAAGGGTGAGATGTGGAGGTCCGGACTGAAGGTAGAGTTGAAGGGCTGTGATTGATGGGCATTCTGGAAGGTGAACAGTACATACAAAGAAAGACTCAGAGAAAGGATGGAGCGTGGGATATTGGAGGAAGCTAAAAATCTATTCTGATTGAGTTAAGGGAGGTGGTTGTAAGAGGTGGGACTTAGACATCAGTCACCACCAGGACCCCATTCCAAGCAGAAGGTTCCTCCCTCCTGTGAACTGTCTTTGGGGTCTGTAGAAAATGGTGTCTGGTTCAGGGGTTTCTAGGATTGCTGCAGAAGCTTCATCCCTTTAGATGGGGTTAGCTCCATTGGTCCAGGTAAGAGCAGAAAATGGGTGAGGGCTGAGCCTTGAGCTGCATGCTTCTCATGATGCCTAGATGCCAAGGATAAGGAAGGATTCTAGCAGGGGAGGGGTGCAGGACTCAAGTCCAAGAGAAGAGTTGGTCTCTTATGAGAACAGAAGCCCAGAAATCCAGGTCTATGTGGGCCATTAGCAAAGATCAGAGTTAGCTAGGCCTAAGTTGGTAATCCTGGACTCTGGGAGGATGTTCAGAAGGAAGAGAGAATGTGAAATGAAGGCCATTTCATTTCATTCTGTCCCTCACAGAGAGGGCAGCTGGGGCCTGGAGAACAGCAACTTCTTCAGAGTGCACAGATCTGCTCACCCCAGCCACACAGTGCACAGGCATTGCCACAGTGGCCCAGCAGGTGGATCACTGAGCCCTGTGCCTCAGCACTTCTGAGGCTCCCCTCACAGCTTCCCCAGGGCCGTCTTCTCCTGGACCATCACTATCAGGACTGCAGGGTGGACCCACATGGATCTCAAGTTGGGCATCACTGGGAGGTCAAGCTCAGGGTGAAGCTTGTTCACGTCTAGACAAGGGCTTCCTGTGAGTATACACTGGATATGTCTGGAGATGAGGGAATGCCACTTGGCCCATTGAGGGGACATTTCTGTGTGGGAAAGGAGTAGACAGTCAACTAACGGATGGGAACACCTACACCCTACTTTCTCATGGGCCCCACGTTGGTGGCCCACCTGGAAATAGAGTAATAACAACCCTGCGCACCACAGTGACCTCCTAGAGGTATTGGCAAACCCAAGGGAGCCCAAGGGACTGAGAGGGTATGGGGCAGTCACCAATGAAAGGTCAATGACTGACTTTTGGTGTTCTGATCACTGTGATGCCCTCCTCTCTATTCTCTATTCTCCGTCTCATCCATTTGAAAGCAGATTCTGTCCCCTAGGTCAGATCCAAATTGCCCTGGTTCCTTTGGTAGTTAATAAACAACCACTCCAGGCCCTCAACAACATGACCCTCTTGGAGGAGCTGGCATGGGCTCTTGTGGCCTGAGGGCTAACAGACCACCTACTCCTTGGCTGGCTTGGCAGTCACAAGAAGCACATGAGCAGGGCCCTACCTCTTGGGTCCTCAGGCAGTGAGCCACCAAGTGCTGCTTTGGCTTCCCATTACAGTAGTTGACCCAAGGCTGCGACACGCTGCTGTTGGGGAAGAATGTGAATCCAAACACATCCAACAAGCCTGGATGGAATGAGGGAAAATGAAGAGCCACTTCAGGGGGCCACTGGGAGAGAATCTTCCTACCCAAGGTAGGAACCCTGCCAAATTAAATGACTGGCAGACCGAGTGTTTCCATAGGATCACCCAAAGAATCCCACACCTGGAGCACCTGGTTATGAGGCTGGGAGCATCAAGTGAAGCAAGTGGGTAGCGTGCAGAGCAGTCATCCCCACACACGGTGGATGATCCTCATCCTTTATTCCTGCCTCCTCTGTAAGCCCAGAGCAAGCAGAAAGCCCCTGTAGCTCCCAGCTTGACATCTTGGTTATAATAACTATCTTGCCCACCAGGTAACCTTGGCATGCATTCCAAACCCTACAGGATAAGCAAAGTGCTTAAGACAGTCAGCCAAGAATTTTGTGCCAGACACTGATGCCCACACTGTTTCTTCACTGATGTTACACATGCCCACTGGTCTAATTTAGCATGCAAACCCATTTCTCCTGCCTTGGGGTTGTGGGGGTCTTCCTGTCTTGCTGCTCCCTCCAACATGTTTCTCATAAGTCCCTAATAAACTGCACTGTGTGCAATCCTGGATCTCTGCCTTTCTTTAGTCTCATGGCACCTTCCACCTTTGGCAGCTGATTCTCATAAACCAGGGCCAGGCTTTTCTAAAACAGGTTCCATGAAGGATGAGGGGCAGCCCAGGGCACCAAATCCCAGTTTTAGCCTCATTTGTCTGGTCCTGTTTCCCTCGGGGCTGACCCATCCGGTGGAAATCACCTTTCAGGAACATTTTCTTTCTTTCTTTCTTTTTTTTTTTTTCCCAAGTCTTAGGTCAGGAACATTTTCTGGGCTGAAAGGCATTGGCCTCAGCAGGCCACCTGGTACCTAGAATTCTACCTTTAAATCAGCCAACTTCACAGGCCCTCTGGTGCTTTAATTCCCTCCCTACCTACTAGCCCTCCTTGGCTGTCAATGAGTTTGACCACATCTCCCAACCAAACCTGTCTCATTTCCCATCCCAACTTTCCCAAGGGTGGATGTGGGCAGAGGGAAAGTCCTTGCAGACCAGGAGTTCCCGAGTCTGCCTTGGTGAGGAGATGGACACCGAGAAGGAAAGGGACAGGTCAGAATCACAGGTCAGAGTCATGCATTAGATATGGGACTCCTGCCCTTCTGTCCAGAGCTCATTTACTCTCCCTGAGGGTAGTCACTTCAGGGTCCCCTCTTGGACTAGAGTCTGGGCAGGAAGCAAGGTGAGTCCCTGTTACCTTAGAACGTCAGCTAGTGAGGGTCTATACAGGTGCCACCATGGTGTCAAACAGTCACCCAGCATGCTGGGGAGGAGGAGAAGGGTCTTTGGAGAGTGGGATGGGGGAATCCAGGCTGAGCTGCTCAGGGTCAGTGGGCCATACCCTGGAGGACACTATCTTCTGGGTGACCAATGAGGGCTATGCTCTGCACCAACAATGATAGATTTTCGTCCTGTGAGGAATGAATATTCCTCAGACCAGAACCCAACCACTACTCCCAGAAGTTGTTCAAAATATACACTCTCTTGCTAGAGATTCTCTACAAAATCCACCCAAGGGGCCGAGGGTGGATTTTGTAGAGAATGGGCTCAGTAAACCTCCACTCCATCCGTGCAGCCCACAGCCCAGGCTCTGCAACTTCCTCTCCATTAGGTGAGGCACAAGTGGCAGGTAGAGCAAGGGAGAATGCCAGGGGTGCTTTAGGGTGCTCTGCTAAAATAATCACTGCTGGTGTCCCACTGACCTTGGAAGAGCAGGCCTGAAAGCAGCTTCCTGGGGGTCCCAGAGATGATGGGAGGATGCAATTCTCCAGGGTAGGCCCTAGGGGATGGTTTGATTTGGCACATCACATTTCATGTTGACAATCTCCCTTCCCTCTTCTATCTTGCAGCCTTCCTGGTATATGTGGCAGGGACTGCTCTGCTCCTTGAGTGTGTGAACCAAAGCTCTGAGGCCCAGCACCTCACCTGGCCTTCCCTTGTCCTTCATGTTTGGCATCCTCTATCAACTCACATATTTAGGCTTTGTATTCTGAGGCAGGAATCCAGATATTGCTAAGATCTGGCTGCTCAGCTGGGCTGAGGTGCCAGAAGAGCCGGATCAGAAACAAAAAGTGGGCAACTTGTCATCAAGGATTAGAGCTTGGGAGGCCTCTTTCTTGCTGAATGTAGTCATGATAACAGCTTCCAATTATCGACTGCATACTGTAGGCATGGCACAGTAAGTTATGCGCATCATTTCATTTCATCCTTCTGTGAGGAATGTGCTCTGATGATATCCATCTTACAGATGCTGGGCTGGGGATGTGGCTCAAGTGGTAGCGCGCTCGCCTGGCACGTGTGCGGCCCGGGTTCGATTCTCAGCACCACGTACAAACAAAGATGTTGTGTCCGCCAATAACTAAAAAATAAAATATTAAAAAAAAAAAAAACAAAACATCTTACAGATGCTGCTAGTGGAAATTAAATCCTGGACCATGATCAGAAAGGGAAGAGCAAGGATTGGAATCCAGGCCCCCTGACTTGAGATGCCTCTCAGTTGCTTTCCTGTCCTTGCAGACATTTTTGTTGGTAGAGCCTTGATGGCCAATGTTTCTGACCTCTCTGATCACCTCAAGACAAACCTCTGCAAAAGAATCCCAACTGGGTGGTTAGCCCAGTGGAGGCAGTCCACGTTCAAGAGTGGTTGGGTGAATTCTGGTTCAGTCTGTAAAGTCAGACAGCAGTGACCAAAAGGAGGCAAATTTTAAAAGGCTGCTGAGGGCTGAGGTGGTGGTTCAGGGGTAGAGTGCTCGCCTAGCACATGCAAGGCCCTGGGTTCGATCCTCAGCACCACATAAAAATAAAATAAAGATACTGAGTCCAACTACAACTAAAAAATAAATATTAAAAAAAAAAAAAAAAGGCTGCTGAACTGAAACTTAGTTACTGAGATTTTGTTCCCAGGTGAGACCCTCATGGGTCCAAGGAGAAACGCAGGGGCTGAATGGAATTGGAATTTTTATTGGGCTTAGAGCTGGAGGGGAGGGCTTGGGACAGGAAATGGGATTTTTAGAGTCCCTTGTCCTACTGGGGTTGGTGGTAGTGGAGGGGGCGGGGAGTTGGCTAAGACACAGGATTGGCCAAGAGACCCTGATGATTGACAGGCGGTTCTGTCAGTGCCTGATTGGCGGTTTTGGGCGCTGGCGGGTTGCTTGGTGCTTTGTTCCTCAGCCATCTCCACCTAACAAATAGCTACATCCCCATCCCTTTTTATTTTTTTATTTTGAGACAGGGTCTTGCTAACTTGCAAAGGGCCTCACTAAGTTGCTGAGGCTGACCTTGAACTTGTGATTCTCCTGCCTCAGCCTTCCAAGTTGCTTGGCATGTGCCACCATGGCTGGCTGGCAGTTATGTTTTGTATATGATTGATGGGCTTAGGAGGGCACTGTTTCATTCTCCCTGTGCCATGCCCCCTGGTCTGCAGGTAACTGAGGCTGAAGCTGACCTTCAGTTTTCTAGACTGAGAAATATGGAAAGGAGGATGGAGAACTTATGAACTGTAAAGCCCTGTGCAGATGTTAGTGTTAGTTCAGCATTGTCATTCCTGCCAAATTGTGTAAAAGCTTTTTATAGTCTTAAGATTGTTTGGCTGCAACTGGCCTCAGCCCTGGGAACTTTTATTTCTCTAAATAAAATACATCATGCCCAGTTTAATGCTCTCTGTATTCTTTATATTTGTGTTAGTTGAATAAAATTCAATGGCGTACTAGTACAAGAATCACAAAGAAATTGGAGCCAAGCTTGCATCTATGTTTAACTCAGAAACTGTCTCACCTTGATGGTATCACCTGGCTAGATGTGAAGCATTAAGTGATGTGTGGATTTCAAATGTTATGGAGAATCAGTGTCCTTGAAAACTGCTTATTTTGTTACGTTTGGAACATAGGTAAATAAAATTAGACATAAGTAAATAAAATTAAATTTAATTTTAATTCAGACTGATTTATTTTCTGCTGATCATTATTGTTTTGAAGAGGATTCTGTAAGATTGAGCAGTCTGTTGTTCAGTCTGCACCACTCACGGGTGGTGATCAGTTGACAGCAGAACAAAGCTCACAAGAGCATCTATTGGTGGAGGCTGCCGACTACTCTTAGGGATTGGGGTGGGTTTTGTGTATTTGTTTGGTTTTGTTTTCTGATGCTAGGTATGGAGCGGAAGACATTACTCATGAGCTCTACCACTGAGCTCCAGCTCCAGATCCTGTTAGGAATTACTGACCCATCCCAGGATGAAGCTTCTGAAAATGAATTCCTGTGCTGCCTGCTCAAGCCCCTGCTTAGTACCCGAAAGCCTCTTTGTCCCAGAGACAAACTAGGGCAGGGAGATGCTTGCTGGAGCCCTAAGCAAGGAGGTTTGATCTGCAGGTGGACTCAGGGAATTTGGACCTTCACTTTCATCTACACAGATAATGTTTCCGATGTGTTGGGGTATTCAAGGTGGCAAATTTCTTGTGGAAGGAAGACTTGACATTCATTTACTATCATTTTTTTTTTAATTTTTAAAATCTGATTTTAATATTATTTACTTATTTTTGGTCCGAGGGATTGAACCCAGAGCCTCACACATGCTGTTGTACACGCAACTGAGTTTTACCCACAAGCCTATTTTTAAAGTTAAATTAAAATCTTAACTGACACATAAAAAACATGAAAAAGCATACATATTAGTGGGCTAACAGAATGTTTCTGCACCCGTATACATGGGATGATGTTGACATCAGGTTAAATATATCCATCTCCTCAAATATTTGTCATTTCTATGTAGTGAAAACTTTTCAAATCTTTAAAAAATCCTTTCTTATAACTTTTTGAAGTATACAGGACATTATTGCTATTTATAGTGACCCCACTGAGCAAGAGCACACTGGAACTTCTTGCTTTTAACTGTGGCATAGTTTTCATTGTTCAGTCTTTTCCCGTCCCTCTCCTGCCTACTCTCTCCTGCCTTTCACTGTCCTACTTTCAACTTCTGTGAGATCGCTTTTGCAGATTCCACTTGGGATATCAGGTGGGACTTATATTTCTTGCCCATATTTCACTTAACATAATGATCTCCAGTTCCATCCATGTTGTAAATGACAGGATTTCATTCTTTTTATGGTTGCATAGTATTCCACTGTTCATGTGTGCCACATGTTCTTTATTCATTCATATCCAGGCAGGAGAAATTTTCTCTTACACAGGGGAGGGTTAACCATTTGTTCTAGTCAGGGCTTCAACTTATGTAGGGCAATTTGCTTCACTCAGTCTATCAGTTCAAATACACACACACACACACACACACACACACACTTTTTTTTTTTTTTAATGGTGCTGGGATTGAACCCAGGGATGCTCACATGCTAGGCAAATACTCTAGACTCAATCCCCCAATTTAAATACTAATCTCATCCTGAACATCCTCCAAGAAATACTTAGAATAATGTCTGCTCCAATCTGGGTACACTGTGGCCCAGCCAAGTTAACACATGAAATTGACCATCCCAGTGATACATGCTATAATGGGTATAAAACTTGAAAATTTTATGCTAAGAGAAAGAAAACCACACATATCATAAAGGACCACCTGTATGTGATTCCATTTATATGAAATATTCAAAGCAAGCAAATATATAGGGCAGAAAGGTTAGTGGCTGCCTAGGGTTGAGGGGATGGTAGGATTTTGAAGTGATGATTGGCAAGTGGCCAGAGTTTCTTTTTGGGGTGAAAATTGTTCTAAATTTGACATGGTTCTATGGTTTGTCTCCCAGAGGACATGCAGGTGTTCAAAACCCGAAGTCATATGTCAGTGGTATTAAGAGAGTAGAAATTTAATTCAACGATGGCATTTAGAGGTGGGGCCTGTGTAACGTGATTAAGATTCAGTAAGGTCATTACAGTGGAGTCCCTGTGAACACAGACTTGCCCTTTCTTTCACAAGATATAGTGTCTGATTGACTAATCACATCACACACTTTTTGGATGGGCATCTTCTTTACACTTCTTGGGTTTCTCTTTGATAGGGAGATATAAAACAAAAAAGAATTATTATAAGGGAAATTGCATCTTCTTAGTTGGGCTAACAAGGTAGACTTTGCTATGGATGGGTACATAAAACCTTTGTTCTTTCTTTCTTTCTTTTTTTTTTTCCCCAGTACTGGCATTGAACCCAGGTATCTGTGCATGCTAGGAAAGCATTCATTCACAGAGCCACATTCCCAGCCAAAAACCTTTATTCTGATGATATTCCTTATAAGAGAGAGAGAGAGAGAGAGAGAGAGAGAGAGAGAGAAGCACCACAGTTGTTGCACAGCTGAATAGCTTCAGGCGCAAACAGAATCAATTGTGAAGATGTTTGACAGTCCAGAAACTGCAAGGCAAATGCAGTCAGCCAGGGATGGTCAGATACTATTGGACTACCCGCCAGACAAGCATGGATTTAGGCAGGAAGATTTAGATACAATCTGCTGGTATGCAGAATTCCAATATGAATGTGGACATTACCCAGGAGCAGCAGAATATCTTTTCTTTATTATAGAGCTTTGGAACCAACGACAGATAGAAATGCTTTGAATTTTCTCTGGGGAAAAGTGGCTTCTGAATTCTCTCTCTCTTTTTTTTTTTTTTACATTTTTTTTCTTTTATCTTTTTTATTAGTTATTCAAAACATTACAAAGCTCTTGACATATCATATTTCATACATTTGATTCAAGCAGATTATGAACTCCCATTTTTACCCCGTATACAGATTGCAGATTCACATTGGTTCCACATCCACTTTTTTACATACTGCCATACTAGTGTCTGTTGTATTCTGCTGCCCTTCTGATATGGACTAACTGGGCGGTAACTGTAGGCAGGTAGAGTGTAGCTGAAGAAAGTGGGTCGTTGGCAACGTGCATTTGGGGTTTGTATGTTGTATCTGGTGGGTGGAGAGGCTGTGCTTCCTGGTGCCGTGTTCCTGGTTGTTCTCTTCCACACGCTTCTACCATGATGTTCTGCCTCACCTCAGGCCCCAAGGAACGGAGTTGGCCATCTATGGACTGAAACCTCTGTAACCATGAACCCCCAAATAAACGTTTCCTCCATTGATTGTTCTTGTCAGGTCTTTTGATTATAGCAGTGAAAAAGCTAGAACTAGAACAGCCCTCATCTTCAGAATAGGGATAATAATAACCAAATAATAATGTGAATTCCTTGAAACCTCTCCTTAAGATAGTTATAAAAATTCGGTGAGTTAGGACTTTTTAGGTCATTGGGACTAGTGCCTGGTCCATAGTTAAGCTTGGTGAGTAATTTTCCAACTATGATTTGGGTCCTCCAGGAGCAGGGACCATGGATATACTTTTATTTGTCTGTCCTGTGGCATGGAGCTATCAACATGATACATGCTCAAAAAATATTTACCCCAGAATCAAGCAAGCAAGCTCACACAAAGAGACCTGTGTCCCAATAAACACATCTGCTTAAACAGATGCCAGCCCTTTGCCCTCGCCCTTCCTCATGGGTATGTTCACTGTGATAATGTCTGACCTTCCGCCTTGGCTCCCTGCAGTACAGACACTCAGAGGACTTCTCTACTCTCTGGCAGACAGACAGCAGGGGCCGTGGAAGCAGGGCTGAATTCTTAATGCAGAATTGGAATGCAACCATGAAAGACACTTACATATTTAAAAGAGAAATGACATAGATAATTATTCTGTGAGTTCTCCACTCCAGTCTCTTCAGCAGTGACCATGGCTCATTTATGGTCTCTTGTTTTCTTCAACCACTCCAAAAATTGTGATAATATGATTGATTTCTTCCTTTACCAGCCACAGTATCTTAAGGCAGCTCAGGCAGTGTGTTCACATGTTTTCTGACTCCTGTGGTCATAATGAACAAAGATGTTTGACAATGCTGGAAATGCTCAAGAATCTAGTAAAAGTTATGCAGTCAGAGTCTCACACATCCAAAGACCCAATTACAGAATTTGTTGAATGCCTGTATGTTAACTTTGACTTTGATAGGGCTCAGAAGATGCTGAGGGGATGTGCATCAGTGCTGTGGATGACCCGGCGGCTTGTCATGAGAATTTCATTGAAAATGCCCCATCTCTTCCATATTTGAGACTTTTGGTTGTATCCACCAATGTATCAGTATTAATATGTTGGTAGATTAAACTGAACACGACTCCAGAAGAGGCTGAGAAGTGGATTGTGAATTTGATTAGAAATGAAAGACTGGATCCAAGATTTATTCTAAATGAGGCTGTGTGATTATGAGTAACAGTGCAGTCTCACTTTATTGGCAAGTAATTGAAAAGACCCAAAGCCTTTCTTTTAGAAGCCATATGTTGGTCATGAATATTGAAAAGAAACTTATTCAGAATAGTAGGTCAGAGGCTCCTAACTGGACAACCCTAGATTCTGGGTCTACTAAAAAACAGTAAAGAATAGATGAAAAAAAGAAAAATGAAATAATAAAGTCATTATGTAAAGGGTGACCTACATTTAAAAGCAATTAACATATTCTGTATAAATTCGGAGCATTTGAATAAAATTGGCCCTGATCCATGAAGAAGAAGAAGAAGGAGAAGGAGAAGGAGAAGGAGAAGGAGAAGGAGAAGGAGAAGGAGAAGGAGAAGGAGAAGGAGAAGGAGAAGAAGAAGAAGAAGAAGAAGAAGAAGAAGAAGAAGAAGAAGAAGAAGAAGAAGAAGAAGAAGAAGAAGAAGAAGAAGAAGAGGAGGAAGAAGAGGGACAGAAACCAAACTGGGTGCAATGGTACATGCCTGTAATCCTAGTGGCTTGGGAGGCTGAGACAGGGGATCTCAAATTCAAAGTCAGCCTCAGCAAAGTTGAGGCACTGAGTAACTCAGTGAGACCCTGTCTCTAAATAAAATACAAAATAGGACAGGGGATGTGACTCAGTGGTCAAGTGTCCCTGAATTCAGTGTACCCCCACCCACAAAAGAGAATCAGAAACCAGACACATGAACATGCTCCCACCATGATGCATTACAGCCAAGAGGAAGTCTTGGTAAGAATCTGTGAGCTGTGTATGCAGTGGTGCATATCTGTAATCCCAGAAATTTTGGAGTTTGAGGCAGGAGTATTACAAATTTGAGGTCAGCCTTGGCAACTTAGTGAGATCCTGTGTCAAAAAAATTAAAAAGGGGCTGGGGATGTGGCTCAAGTGGTAGCATGCTCGCCTGGCCCGGGTTTGATCCTTGTACCACATACAAACAAAGATGTTGTGTCCGCCGAAAACTAAAAAATAAATATTAAAATTCTCTCTCTCTCTCTCTTAAAAAAAAAAAAAAAAGAGTTGAACACCAGCCTGGGTGTTCAGTCTCAACATAAACATTTAAAAAATAAATAAAAAAATAAAAAAGGACTGGGGTTGTAGCTCACTGGCCAACCACCCCTGGGTTCAATCCCCAAATTTAAAACAACAACAACCAAAAAAGAAGCTGTGTCATGCTGTCTGGTCAGCTTCCCATAAGACAAAAATAAACTCTTTTCTTTATAAAGTGGTCTGCTTCAGGTATTTCATTAAAATATTGAAAAATAGACTAACAGGTGTCATGATGGTTATGCAACTCTGGATTTACTAAAAGTCACTGAATTGTACTCTTTAAATGGAAGAATTGTGTGGTACATGAATTATATCTCAAGAAAGCTCTTAAAAATAGTAATTACTCATTTTAGCCAAGTAAGAGGTATATTTGGTGTTTTACAGATGATAACATGGTAATTGATTTTGTCTGTCCTTAGACAAAATTATGAAGTGGTCTTGTTTATCATGGCCCCAGAGTAACCTAAAAGGAGAAGAAAATGACCTGACTGTGTCAGACCTGTTAGTGACAACCTCGAGGTCTAGCTGGGAATGTCAAATCACTTGTCAGGGGCTGCTTTTTTTTTTTCCTCCTTCTTTCTTTCTCAGCTGACACTTAGGAATGTCTCAGCTGATGTTCCCTTGGGAACACATAGGAATGTGAGTAAACACACTTGGAAAGTCCACGCTCTGGTCCCAGCCTCCTGCTGGTGTGAGCCTGGCCCCTGTGGCTGGGGACTTGGGAGTTGGTGGGGATCAAGGGTGTACTGGGAGAGCCCACATGCTATCTACATGGTAGGGATTTTCTGCGCTGCTTTTGTTGGTTGCTATTTCAAAACATTTAAAAGCAGAAGTTTCCCTGCCTGCTCTGCCAGGGAGGCTCCGTCATACCCCAGCGACCTGCAATCCTCTTCCCCCTCTGTTGATCCCCAAGGATTCCCCCAATTGTGGGGGGGTGGGATTGTGGGATGGAGGTGAAAGGGAAAGGACAGGGGCTGCTGTCTTTTCAGGCCCTGGCAAAACAGAAATTTTGCCTGCCTTTCCTCTTTGTTGTAGAAATCAAGGCTGATTGAGCCTTATGTCTGCATAGACACTGAGGGGCACCAGAGGATGCCAGGACCCCCACATTGGGTAGGGCAAAGTGCTTCACTCAGCTCTGTTTTTGATCCAGCGGAGACAATATATATATATATATATATATATATATATATATATATATATATATATATATATATTTTTTTTTTTTTTTTTTTTTTTTTTTTTTTGCTGGTTGTGCCAACAGCAGGAAGCAGTATTTCTCCCATCAGAAGCTACAGCTGGACAGTGACATAACCACCCCTTCTTTGAGTTACTAGTACTTTCTTACTGAGAAATGTGTTTTGGTTTTTTTCCCCTGAAATCATAAGGCATCAAAAGCTTTTCTGGTTCAAAATTACATCAGTAAGAAGGATGTATCCCACCCACTCTTGTCTGGAGGGTCCAAGTCACTTTGATACAGAGGCAACCTCAATTCCCAGCCCAGTGGGGAAATTCAGATAAGGGTTTTCTGAACACAACATTCCACATTTATCTAGTTTCCAAGGAAAATAATTAAACATTTATCTAGTTTAAATTAAAATTAAACATTTATCTAGTTTCCAAGGAAAATAGAACATTGGGCCCGTTGTACACATCACTGTTGCGCGTAGTCTCTTTAATTTTTTTTTTAATTTAAATGTCATCTAAACTTTACCCTTCCCCCTAAACCTATAGTGTTTACCTACAGGTCAAGTCAAGGTGATTGGGCCAGGACAGTCCATTTTTTGGGGTGGGTACTAGGGATTAAACTCAGGGGCACTCAACCACCGAGTCACATCCCCAGCCCTATTTTGTATTTTATTTAGAGAGGGTCTCACTGAGTTGCTTAGCACCTTGCTTTTGCTGAGGCTGGCTTTGAATTTACAATCCTCCTGCCTCAGCCTCCCAAGCCCCTTGGATTATAGGTGGCGCCACCACTTCTGGCCAAACCACAATCCTGGAGTAAGTGCTGTCTACTCCATTTTCATCCTGGGGACACTGAAGTTGAGGAACATGAAGTCTTGTCTCTGTGTTGTTCTTGACACTTGAGCTCAGAACAATGTTGCCCCAAAGCTCATCCAGGCTTCTGTCTCATACTTTTGTCCAATACCCCTGACCTCAAGCCATACTGGGTTTCTGTTTGGGGTGACCGTTGGACCTTTCCCTGGGCTGTCAGCATGGCTGCAGCCTCTGCTCCCTGTGTTTCTGCTCTGCCTCTGGAATGTGTCTAGCAGAACTGAATCC
This sequence comes from Callospermophilus lateralis, assembly GCF_048772815.1. Classification (NCBI taxonomy): domain Eukaryota; kingdom Metazoa; phylum Chordata; class Mammalia; order Rodentia; family Sciuridae; genus Callospermophilus; species Callospermophilus lateralis. The sequence goes on from NC_135315.1 coordinate 35,421,271, forward strand.
AAATCTTGCAAATACCCACCGTCACTAACATCCATGTGTGGAAATACCATGTCACAAACTCTAATTCCACATACAACATAGGGGTTAGACTCATGTATCATGGGCCAAAGAGACCCAACCATCCTCTCCTTGTATTAGGATAAGAGCCCTGTTATGGTTTGGATGTAGTTTTTCCCCTGAAGGTTCATGTGTTGGAGGCTTGGTACCCAGTATGGTGATATGGGAAGCAATGGGCCCTTTGAGAGATGGAATCTAGTGAGGAAAGGATTATGGGACTCTAGACTCTAGTCTCCTGCATTGAGATGTAATCTCTTGCTATGGTATGTACTCCCATCATTGCCATCCGCCATGATATGAAAGCCAAGAGGCCCCTTATCAGAACTGAGCCAGTGCATGTGCCATGCCCTTGAACTTCCAGAATTTTGACCTAGATAAATCTTTTTTTCTTTATAGCTTGCCTCAGGTGTTTCATTATGATAACAAAAACAGACTAATACAGTCCTTTCTGGCAATACCAGGTTCCTGAGACCCAAATCAAGCTGGACAGGGAAAGGGCCCAAACCTCAGCTCTTGGACTTCCCCCAACTTCCCCAGTATACAGAGTACTTAGGAAGTGCCTGTTGTTTTCACCTCTCAGGATTGTTCAGCAGACCAGGCCTTGACTTGGGCTGAGGTCACACAGCCACATGCAGTGGCCCTCTGAGTTGTTTCTAGGGATTTGGGCTGGGCCTGATATGATTTTTTTTTTTTTGGTACTGGAGATTGAACCCAAAGACAGTTCACCGCTGAGCTACATTCCAGTTGTTTTTGTTTTTTATTTTGAAATAGGTTCTTGCTAAATTGTTGAGGCTAGCCTGAAACTTGTAATTCTCCTGCCTTAGTCTCTCTGAGATTATTCACTGAGTTTACAGGCATGAACCACCCTTCCTAATCCTAATGTTGTTTTAAATTTAATTTATTTCTGTCCAGTAGTAATGTCCAGGCAGCAGTTGGGGTAAAAAGTATTCAATAGGATTGGATTTTTAAAATGTTTGTTTTTCCTGTACTTAATATTTTACTTATTTCTCACTTGCTTAGTTTCTTTTATAGTTCATGTATTTTATGTCATGTTAAAGAAATCTTTCCCAAACATAACCAGGTTTGATGGTATACAACAACATTCCCAGCCACTCAGGAGGCTGAGGCAAGAGGATGCAAATTCAAGGCCACCCTGGCTTCAGGAAAACCCTCTCTTGGTGGCTCTTGGTTTTCTCCCCTTCTTTCCAAATATGTCAGGCCTGCTTGACATATTTGGATTCACATTCTTCTCCAACAACAGCTTGTCCCAACTTAGTGAGACTGTCTCAAAATAGAATTAAAAGGGCTGGGGCTGCATGGCGTGGTGGCACATACCTGTAATCCCAGCAGTTTAGGAGGCTGAGTTCAAAGCTAGCCTCAGCAAAAGTGAGGTGATAAACAACACAATGTCTCTAAATAAAATATAGAATAGGGCTGGGGATATGGCTCAGTGGTAGAGTGCCCCTGAGTTCAATCCCCGGTACCAAAAAAAGGACTGTGGCCAGGCAGGTTGGCACACACCTATAATCCTAATGATTCAGAAGGCTGAGGCAGGGGGATCATGAGTTCAAAGTCAGACTCAGCAATTAGTGAGGCTTTAAGCAACATAGTGAGACCAAAAATAACAAAGTCTGCTGGGGGGTGGGGGCTGTGGTTATAGCTCAATGCTAAAGCACTTGCCTAGCATGTGTGAGACACTGGGTTTGAGCCTTAGCACCACATAAAAATAAATAATAAAATAAAGGTATTCTGTCCATCTACAACTAAAAAAATAAAAAGGCTGTTGGGGATGTAGCTCCATGGTAGAGTGCTTGCTGAATATGCAGAAGACCCTGGTTTTAATCTCCAATATTGAAAAAACAAAATAAAACTTTCCCAGGTCTGGGGTTGTGGCTCAGCAGTAGAGCGCTCGCCTAGCATGTGCAAGGCTCTGGGTTCGATCCTCAGCGCCACATAGAAATAAATAAAATAAAGGTATTGTGTCCAACTACAACTAAAATAAATAAATAAATAAATAAAACCTTCCTAAATTACCACTCTCATTTTCTTCTTCAGCTTTATAGTTTTACATTTTTTTAAGAGAGAGAGAGAGAGAGAGAGAGAGAGAATTTTTTAATATTTATTTTTTAGTTTTCGGCGGACATAACATCTTTACTTGTATGTGGTGCTGAGGATCGAACCCGGGCCGCAAGCGTGCCAGGCGAGCGCGCCACCGCTTGAGCCACATCCCCAGCCCTATAGTTTTACATTTTACTTTTAGGTCCATGATCCTTTTACAATTATTTTTTCCATGTAGTATAGCCTTGTGATTGAGGATTTTTTTTCATGTGGAAATTTTGTTGAAGGGGATTATTCTTTTACCATAGAATTGCCTTGACATATTTGTCAAAAATCAATCATATTAAATTTAAGTCTATTTCTAGATTCTCTATTCTGTTTCCATATATCTATTATTAATTAATTCCAAGTGTGACCACAAGAACTTGGAAACATCTCCAATAATATCAGCAAATGCAAATGCATCATGTCTAATATATCCCTTTTTTTTTTTTTTTTTTTTGAGTACTGGGGATTTAATCTGCGGGCACTCTTATGGCTAAACTACATCCTTGTTCCTTTTATTTTAAATTTTTTTTTGGATAGAGGCTCACTAAATTGCTGATCCAAACTTGGAGTCCTCCTGTGTCAGCCTCCTGAGTCTGGGATTACAGGTGTGCATCACCTCACACAGTTTGCTGACTTCATCCTCTGCTCTTCTCAAACTGTAGTCACAGGGATTGTCTTGTTCTCTCAATGTGACAGGCATATTCTGGCTTTCTGGTCTTTCCTTGATACTCCCTCTATCCTAGATCTTCTTATGTCTTTTTCTTTCATTTCTTTCTTTCTTTCTTTTTTTTTTTTATACCCAGGAGCGTTTAACCACTGAACCACATCTTCAGCCCTTTTTATTTTTTATTTTGAGGCAGGTTCTCACTGAATTGTTTAGGGCCTTACTAAATTGCTGAGGCTGGCTTTGAACTTGGTAATCAACCCTCCTGCTTAAAGCTTCCGAGTTTCTGGGATTATAAGAGTGTACCACCATGCTGTTCACCATTATGTTTTTGTAGCAGGCGATTTTGAAGTGCTTACCCATGCACTTCATGCATACCACCACCACGTTGGTCCAGGGGATCTGGTTGGTGAGGGTGAAGATGGACACAGTGGCTGCTCACAGACTTTGGTGGGAGAACCAGGGCTCCATGCCTTCGGGCCACTGGCTCCAGGCTCCACCAGCCCTGGGCATGCTCAACCATCTTGTTTTGATTTTTTTTTTTTTTTGGTTGGGGAAAGACAGGGGTCTTATATGTTCCCCAAGCTGATCTTGAATGCCTAGTGATTCTCCCAAAGTAGCTGAGACTATAGGTGCATTTCATCGTGCCAGGCTGTCTGTTGAGGTTTTTGTCTTTCATTACAGGAGTTCATGAAAAAGTTAATGACCTTTGGCTATTTCTGTGCATGTTTAGGAGAAAGAACGTTAAAAGTCTACTCAGAAATTCCCACAGAAGGGGCTCCGCCCCAAGGAAACAAGACCAGAAATTAAGACTAGTAGGTCTTGGTGTCTGGGGCTACCCTCCTTCTTCAGGGGGCCTTTCTGCCTGTTCTGAGCTCACAAAAGGGGCAGAAGAAGAAATGGTATGTTAACTTTATGTCACTATAATAAATAAGATAATCAACTTATAAGGAGAATTTTGGAGGTTTCAGCCCATGATTGATTGACCTGTTTCCTGTGGGGAGGCAGTGCCTCATATTAGAGTATATAGTAGAGCAAACCACTCACCTCACAGCAGGGAATTGAAAGAGAGAAGGAGGAAGAGGCTGAGGTTCCATAATCTCGAGGGCATGGCTCTGGTGACATGAAGACCTCCCTCCAGGCCCCAGCTCTCAAAGTTTCCACCACATCCCAAGAGTACCATGCTGGGGATCAAGCCTGGAACATCCCAGATACAAACTGTAATAGATGGGGACCCCTGGACCCATACATGGGGATGTTATTTTTCTCTACTGCCCAGTGTGATGTTCCCCAATGTAGCCCCAGGTTATCCTGATTATGAGATTCTTTTGGTGCACATGGACACCCAGTCATTGAATTTGGCAGGACCTTGCCACCCTGGGCTTCAGGAAAACCCTCTCTTGGTGGCTCTTGGTTTTCTCCCCTTCTTTCCAAATATGTCAGGCCTGCTTGACATATTTGGATTCACATTCTTCTCCAACAACAGCTTGTCCCAGCTGTGGATCAACAACTGCAATAAGGAGATGAAGCCACACTTTGAAGCTCACTGCCTGAGGACCCGGCAGATGTGAGGGCAGCCACATCCTAATGTCTACATTTCTTCCAGGTCCCCTCTTCCCCAGGGTATTCCCAGCAGTCTCCTTTCCTCATCGAGTGCTTTTCACATCCTGTCATGACTGACAAGCTAGCAAAGGATAACATGTTGGTTCTCAGGCCACACAATCTCCTTTTGACCCCCTATGGGATTCTGTTCTTAAGAGCTTGGAGTTTGTTAACTACCATGATGGCCACAGAAGTTTGGATTCTCATTAATGTTGGATGAATTGGAGAACAGGGACAGGGAGAAGGGCATTAGAGTGAGATGAACACCAGAAGTTGATTATAGGGCTTTCTCTAGGACCTTGGTGAGTATCCCATGTCCTCTCTGTCCCTTCTTGCCCCATCTGCCTAATTGGTTTGCTAATAACCACTTTGTCTATCTTAGAGAATCACTATGATGCTCAGGGTGGCAATAATTTTCTATTGTTTTCTGACTGTAATTTCAAATCCATTGTCACAGAGTTCATGGTGTGGGGCCCATGAGGAAGGCTAGGCCTCCCCCGACCCAGTGGTTGATTGTCCACTGTTGTCCCACAGAGGAGTATCCCCTGTTTGGGCCAAGCAGCACCACCTGCCTCAGATATTTATCCAGACTATACCAGCATATACTCTAGATAAAGATGGGGGCAGGCTTCAAGGGTCAAGCAACATGATTCAGCACAGTAAGGATCTTCATTCTGGGAAGGCTTCATCAATTCTTGGCCTACCACCTGCTCTTACCCCATGATGTAAACTGGGCCCAGCCATGGCACCATGGGACTCTGTACCCTAGGTCTAGCCAGAATGCTTTTTTGCATTTTGATTTGGAGCTGCCAAGAAGTTGTAGGCACTGGACTGAGGTCCCTGAACACATTTCTTCGGACCAGGACATGACATTTTTTTGCATCTTCCAAATGAGTGCTAGCCACAGGCTCCCCTCCTCTGGATGTACTCTCAAAATCCTTTTGCCTATAATCAGGCTTTCTCCTGGCCTGCACTGAGCCTTGGATGACCCTAAGGGTGAACCCGTGGTTGCCTGAGATGAGCCAGGCATGACCCTGGGCACCAGCAGAGTCATCTGACTTCCCCTTCTAGTGTCCTATGGGCCTCTTTTCCAATTTTCTGTATCTAAGAGCTGTATCCAGCGTCTTTAATGCTCTCCAACATCTCTCCCATCACCATGATACTTACCACACTAGAAACTGTGTCATTTACTCTTTCTAGGGCAAGATTCCAGACCCAAAGTTGCAGCACCCTTCACTGGGGACATCTCATCTCTTTGCCTGCTTGGCTTTGGAGGAGAGGGAAGGGGTTTTAGTTAACTATGGAAGGAAGCTGGTTGGGTACATCAAGAGAGGAGGGAGAGGCATCTTCACTGCTGCCATGTGGGTGGAGTAATTCCAGGGAATGACTCTAGGCCCTGTCCACCCCACAGGTAGCAGTGCTTGCCAGGTTTGGAGGCTGGAAGGAAGGCTTGAGTTCCTGGAAAGTACATGGACCTTCCTCTGGGCTTAGTCTCCCACAAAATTCATAGGGCAGGTCTGGAGCTGGCAGTGAGGTATCTATAGTGTGCAGATGCCTGCAGGCTCCAGGATAGAGCCCAGAAATGGAGTTCTGTTCTCTCTTCTAAAATGCTTGCCTGGGGACAGGTCTTGGCCTTCCCGGTGCCTTCTCCAGGGAAGCTTCCACCTCCCAGGCCATTTCTGTTTAAGCTTGCTGAGTCAATCGATAATCCTGTGTATTATCAGCCTGTGTGGAGGCGACTTGGAGCCCTCCAGGTTGAGACTGCAGCCTCAGGCTGGGAAGTCAAACCAGCTGTGGGGGAGGGAGGCCGCTCAGTTCCCAACCAATGGGCCCAGAATGCTTCAGCACCGCGGGCTGGACAGCGCCGTAGGGGCCGGCGCTCGGCGCCATCTCTGCATGATGACTGTCTACACTTCAGCCAGAATTTCTTACTGAGAGGACGAGGCAGAGGTGGTAGGGCTGGCCCTGAGCATGGGGGAGATGGCTGGTCGGGTGCCTTGCCTGGGAGCTGGCGGGACCAAGAGGGGGAGACTTTGATGACAGCAGTGCGGCTCAGGGAGGGCTAGCGCACGTGGCCCAGGAACGCTTAACAGGTTGGGGCTGCCCAGGGCTCCGGCTAGAGCATCGGTCTTTACAGGTCTCCCATCTCCGAACCTGACCTGTCTAGGCCAGGTGCATCCCGCCTGTCCAGACTCATTCGGGGCGGTCCACGCCGCAAGGCTCCCGTGTTCCAAATCTCATGGACTTGCTCTGCTTGACTGGGAGTTCCTCGTCCTGCGCTACTGTCCTTTGGTGCAGAGGCCCTGCTCAGTCTTTCCACTCGCACTGCGCGGCCCCAGAGCCTGCTCAGGACTGGGCACACAGTAAAAGGAGATCCATGGTTATCCGTCAGAGGACGAGTCTCATTTTCTTTCCTCCAATGAGGATGACTTGAGTGGAAAGCAGGGCGGAAGGGCGGGTACTTGAGCGGAAGGGCGGGTACAAGGCCTGCTTCGCTGCGAAGCCCAAATCCTTATCCGTGGTGCGGATCTGGGTTTGTAAATGCTGCACGGGGTTGTGCAGCTTTGTGTTATGAAAATAACGTGGGCAGTGAGATCCCCACTCCGCCCAGAGGCCACACGGCGACTGCAGAGCCAGCCTTTCTTCCCTAGCAATGCCGTAGAGGGGGCCGCAGACCCGGAGTGGGGCTGTGAATCGCCCCACGCTGCCCAGCGAAGTAGGGGAGGATCCGCGCGAGATGGGGCCTGAAGCTTTGGGGAAAACCTCAAGGAAACACGGGCGAAACCGCACATCAGCTTCCCTGAGTGCATGGTCTCAGATTGTCCTCCCGCTACTGTCATATGGACCCTAAGTCAGTGGTCTCTCTCCCCTTCCTGCCTTTGGTCACAAGAACCTCCAAATAAACTATCTATCTATCTATCTATCTATCTATCTATCTATCTATCTATCTAACTAACTATCTATCTGTAATTTTTTTTTTGGTATTGGGGATTGAAGGCAGGGGCACCCCAGCCTTTTTGTTTATTTTATTTTATTGTTTGTTTGTTTATTTATTTTATTTAGAGAGGGTCTTGTTGAGTTGCTCAGGGCATTGCTAAATTGCTGAGGCTGGCTTTGAACTTGAGATTTTCTTGCCTCAGCCTCCGGAGCCACTGGGATTACAGGCTGCGCCACCATGCCCAAACAAACTCTTAAGGTTGTAAAACAAAAACAAACCCAAATCACCACAAACTTAGAGATCTAATTGGCTTTTTTTTTTAGCGATTCATAAAGTGGGTAGAACCTCATCTAAAGATTTAGAGAAGATGTTCAGATTGGTTGAACAGAGGAGGTTGGCTTTATAGATAGGAAAGGGCAGAAGCAGAAATAAGGAACAAAAGGCAGATTTTCAAAGTTACTTGCCTTAAAGGATTATAACAGGATTTCCTTATCATGCCAAACTGATTGGTTACTATGAATCTCTGTTTTTTTTTTTTTTTTCCCTGGGGGTCCAGGGAGGATGTTGGGGACAGGGTGGGAACTAGTCCTTTTCAAAGTTCATTTTGAATATATGGCAGTAAGCAAGAGTTTGGTCTCATTTCCTCTGGAATGGTGGGACCTACTGTAGGGGCTCAGTCCAGAACAGTGGCTTCCCAAATTTTTCTTTTTCTTTTTCCTTTTTTTTTTTTTTTTTTTTTTTGAGGGGAGGGGGGTACCAGGGATTGAACTCAGTCAGGAGCACTCAGCCTCTGAGCCACATCCCCACGCCTATTTTGTATTTTATTTAGAGACAGGGTATCATGAGTTGTTTAGTGCCTCACTTTTTGCTGAGTCTGGCTTTGAACTTGGGATCCTTCTGTCTCAGCCTCCCGAGCTGCTGGGATTACAGGTGTCTGCCACTGTGGCCAGCTTCCCAAAATTTTCTATCTGTGGTTGTTTGGATCCATGGATGTAGAATCCATAGATATATAGGAAAAACTTTATTTCTTTAAGCTCTGAATTGTTGGATGATTGTTCTTAAACATAATTTCTCTCTTTTATGCTGACTGTAGAATTTGCTTAACATTTATGAGAAAGCATAGACTATTTCAAGCCTTTTCAAGTTATTGATTCCTTTAGTAACACTTTTATTTTCCTCCTTTTCCTGTTTGAGACTGAAATGATTAGCAACTAATTCCTAGTTAACGTGGAAACATACCTAGGGGTTTCCAGGAGACCACTACCTTGACAGAGGAGAGTATGGGACTGTCAGGCTAGATGAGGCGGAGAGGGCAGCGAGAGAGTGGTACCAGCAGACCTGGTTCAGAGCGCTGGCTCCACCACTGCTAGCTGGGTCACTTTAGGAAACTTGTTCAACTTCTCTGAGTCAGACGCTACCAACAGTGTAGTGTCTTCTTTTCAGTTCTCCTCTATTAGTTATCTTCAGGTCCTGAGGCTTCTAGGACTTGGACTTAGTGTGGTGTGTTAGCCATTAACATAGACCAAACACATTTGTGCCTTTCCACAATATCAGAATTTATTGAATAACAATCAATTCACAAGCTACATCACTGTCAGTAGGAGCAGTTCACTGAATGCTTGTAGGTCACCTGATACTAATAAGCCAGGCAATCACAAGTCCTTTTATTCCATTCCAATTTTAATTTCTAATGTCTGTGACATAGCATACATCCCACAATGATTGTGTGTGTGTGTGTGTGTGTGTGTGTGCATGCGCGCAGAGAAATGAATGCAAAGAATCAAGAGTCACTGTAGGTGGTCATATAAGTTCATATAGGGATTTTTTAAATATATTTTTTAATTTTTTAGTTGGACAAAATATCTTTATTTTGTTTATTTATTTTTTAGTGGTGTTGAGGATTGAACCCAGGGCCTCACACGTGCTAGGCAAGCGCTCTACCGCTGAGCCACAACCCAGTCCATATAGGGATTTTAATGAGCCAGCTTCATAGAGTTGTCAAGGCAGAGGGTCTGGACAGACTGCAGTTTCAGTTTTAGAGAAGTGTCAGCTTGGAATGGACTTTGTGTCCTCATTACAGTCTAGAGGAATTGTGCTTGCTGAATCCCCAAGGGACAGGAATGGAGTTTTGCCACTGTGGAGATTTTTCTGGGCAAGGCTCATGAGGAATGACCAGATGATGGGGTCAGGGTGCTGCTGTGTCCAATCTTGGGGTGCTCTTCCTTTTATGGGCCTTTGGTGAGCAGGTAGCTTCATTTGATGGTCTGGTGTGTTGGATAAGCTCATAGGCCTGGTTTTTCCAATATCAGTTTGATACGCCCATGCATCCATGTGCTTCTGATTAATTTGTTAAGTTTACAGGTTGTCATTTTTACTAGCATAATTAATCTATTTATCAGTTTGTTCTGTATGGTTGGACTAGGCTGATGGTGGTTGTTTACTTGTACAAAGTTTAGAGTCACTCTGCCTCAGCACTGAGACTCAAAATGGAGTAACTCATGTCAAACTACTGCTTCGTAAAATGGAGTAACTCAGGGTTCAGCACAACCTGAAAACTACTGTTCTCTACCTCGTGGAGCAGGACACAGTGTGCTTACCACACTTAGCCTGCATCCTTTTCTTCCTGGGCCTCTGTCCACAGAGCTCTGATTGAATCATCCCAAAATCTGAGCCCTAAAGTGTGACTAGACTTAATCCAGAGTAAGAAACAGGCCCATTCAATGGCGATGGTGCTTCCTAGTCAAAGACTTTTTATGGGAACTTTTTTTCTCCCCGGCAGTGATGGCAATCTAACATAGCCTTGTGAACTCTAGGCATGCCCTGCCACTGAGCTACACATGGGGACATTTTAAAGTTTCAGACAAATTGGAGGATAGTTAACATTTTATAGTATGCATGACTGTTGTTCCATAACTCTTTAAAGTTTTTCAATTATTATACAATTTCCTTGACAAAATTTTGGAATAGTATTTCTAGATTCCCCCTCAGGAGTACTTTGGAAGGGAACTGTGTAGCCTCTTGGACAAAGCCAGAATGGATGGGAGAGGAAGTACAGATTAGGCATATTGTTACCTTTTTTTTTTTTTTTTTTAAAGAGGTACCAGGGATTGGACCCAGGACCCGGCTCATGCTAGATAAATGTTCTACCACTGAGCCACATCCCCAGAGCTCCCCAACTTTGCTTTATAAAAATTTTTATTTTGAAGCCAGGTGCAGTGGTGCACACCTGTAATCCCAGTTGCTTGGGAAACTGAGGCAGGAGGATCATGAGTTCAGTGACAGCCTTAGCAACACTGAGGCCCTGACAGTGAGACCCTGTCTTTGAATAAAACACAAAATAGGGCTGGGATGTGGCTCAGTGTTTAAGTGCCCTGAGTCCAATCCCTGGTACCCCCCAAAAAATTTATTTTGAGACAGGGTTTCACTAAATTGTCCAGGCTGGCCTCAAACTTGCGATCCTCCTGCATCAGCCTCCCTAGTAGCTGGGATTGCAGGTGTGCACCTCCATTTCCATGTAGTTACTTTGGAAGCAGAATCAAACCTTAGTATTTTATAAATAAAAGTTTGCCAAGTGCTATAATCTTTTATGATGTTTATCTTAACCCTATCTAAACACCAAACATTTTTAAATGATCACTTGACAATAAATGCATGTCAAGTTTTCCTTCCTCGAGGTATTTGTCACCGTGAGTACCCAATGCATCGGAGACATTATCTATGCAGAGAGAGTGAATGCCTGAATTCCCTGATCCAGCCTGTCTACACCTCTGCAAAGCAGTCCACCTTGCTTAGGGCTCTAGTAAGCCTCTCCTGGTATACCTGGTCCCTGGGAAAAAGAGGCATTCAGGTAGCAGGAGTCAAGCAGAGGCTGAGCAGGCCGCAGGAATTCATTTTCAGAAGCCTCATCCTGGGGTGAGTCAACTGCAGCCTGCAGGTGCAGGGTCCGGGCTCCTGATGGTGTGCTCTCATGAACTTTGTTCTGTTCTCACCGGACCAAGGCTGATGTCTCCTGTCACCACGCAGATTGAGCAGTAAACTTCTCAATCTTGTAGATTCCTCTTAAAAACAATTAACAGCAGACAATAAACTGATCCGAATCAACATAGGAACAGGGAGAGCTAGGTGATAGGTCACTATTTTATCACCTGTAAACAATTTTCAAGAATGTTATGGCCCCTGAACATTTTTAATGCACCCTTCACCTACTGCTTCAGTCAACAACAGGCAGTGGCTGCCGGTTCTGTTCTTTTCTTTTCTTTCTCTCTTTCTCTCTCTCTCTTTCTTTCTTCTTTTTTTTTTTCCCCAGCACTGGGGTTTGAGCTTAGGAGTGTGCTACCACTGAGCTACATCTTTGGTCTTTTTAATTTGATTTTGAGATAGGATTTGGCTAAGTTGCCAGGACTGGTCTTGAACTTGTGATCCTCCTGCTTCAACCTCCCAAATAACTGGAATTACCAGCGTGCAGATCCTATTCTTCATGTTATTCTATTGTGCCATTGTAGCTGAGGACAACTATTTAATATATTCATCCCTTATAATTATCCTGAGAATAACCAGCTATGATAGATGGTAGTACACGCAAGTGGGGAGGCTGAGGCAGGAGTATTACAAATGCGAGAATTCAAGGCCAGCCTCAGCATCTTAATGAGATCCTGTCTCAAAAATAAAAGGGGGTGGTAGTGCTGGAGAGGTAGCTAGTGTAGAGTGCTCATGTGTTCAATCCCCAGTACTGTGAAAATAGATAGATAAATAAACTCAGAACGAAAAGCATTTGATTTTTGGCATGCTGTATTTCCTTTCTTTATATAATAAATTAAAGTCCTCTGTGCTGAGGACAATAGTATCCTAAATGGTATAAACAGTAATCTGGCTGGGCAGATATATGTGGTATATGCCTATAATATAGTGGTAAATGCCTATAATCCCAGCAAATGGGGAGGCTGAGGCAAGAGTATTGCAAGTTTGAAGCCAGCCTCAGCGACTTAGTAAAGCCTTAAGTAACTTATCAAGACCCTACTTCAAAATAAAAAAATAAATAAATAAAAAGGGCTGGGGATGTGGCTCAGGTAAAGTGCCTCTGGGTTCAATCCCTAGTATAAAAAATAGTAATCAAGCTTCAGGCAGAACTAGTAGCAATGAACTAATAGTAATATTTGTAATTGCTTTATAGTTTATAAAAATGTTCACACTATTTCCTATGTGTCTCAAACTAAAAATATCTTCTGCTCATCTCCATCCTCAGTCTTTTAATAGCCACTAACAGGACGTGGGGCAAAGCTCCATGGTTCAGCCTGTCTCAAAGCAAATACTGTGTTTACCAATCTCAGCTGATAGCCAATTGAGATGAGCACTGGGAATGTGGGAATAGATGGAGGTCTCTTACCTATAGCTACTGGGGGAGACAGATACAAGTTACTATGAATTGTAGGGAGTTGTGAAATAGTAATAAGCATGCAGAATCCAGAAAATGTGCCTAATTTTGCCCGAGAGGAAAAATTATAGGATGTTTCCCTGAAGACATGAAGCTTGTACTAAGACTTAAGGAGGAGCAGGAATTTTTCAACCCAATAAGGAAATAAGAGAATTCCAGGAAGAGGGAATAGAGTATAGAGAGGTAAAAGGATTGTAGAAGACTGGCATGTGAAAAAAGGGTTTGACTGGAGAGAAGGGCAGCCCAGGATGGCCTCTGTGTGATATGCCAAGGTATTTGAGACCTTTAAAAACTCATAGTCTAGGGCTGGCAATGTGACTCAGTGACAGAGTGCTTGCCTGGCATGTGTGAGGCCCTGGTTTGGATCCCTAGTACTGAGGGGGGCGGGAAGAAAAGCTTAGCTTAGGATAAAAAAATGCATCTAGACAATGATATATTGTTCAGCACTAAAAAGAAATGAGTCATTAAGCCATAAAGAAGACAGGCTTGGTGGCAGGTACTTGTAATCTCACCTATTTGGGAGGCTAAGGATGGAGGATTACAAGTTTAAAGCTGGTCTGGGCAACATAGTGAGACCCTGTCTCAAAATAAAAACTAGAAGGGGCTCAGTGTACAGCACCCCTAGGTTCAAACCCCAGTACTGCCAAAATTTTTTTCCTCATGAAGAACTGTGGAGGAAACTTCAACACCCCCGGACCACAGCTATGACCTTTCTCCCCTCTGCCTCCTGCCCCCATGTTTCCTCCCCTGCAGGAAGTGTCAGGCTGAACCCTCAACACCACCCTTGGTGATTCATGCCTTACTCCTGGGGTCAGGGTTGAGGGGGCTACTGCTCCCTAACAAGCCTTCTCCATTCCCTACCCAGCCAGCCTGTGTCCTTTCTTCTTTCCATTCCTTTTATTCTTTTTGAACCACTCCTCTTCAGGTTTGTGACTTTTGTCTTCAAAGTCTTTGTCTCTTCTTTCTTTCTGCCCCCCCCCCCACAAAGTACTGGGTTTGAACCCATGGGCTTGTGCCTGCTAGGCAAGTGCTCTACCACTGAGCTACATCCCAGCCCTTCTTATTTTATTTTGAAGCAGAATCTTGCCACGTTGCCCGGCTGACCTCAAATTGCAGTCCTTCTGCTTTAGTCTCCCGAGTTTCTGGGATTACAGGCATGTACACTTCTTTTTTTTAATATATATTTTTTAGTTGTAGATGGACACAATACCTTTGTTTCATTTGTATGTGGTGCTGAGGATTGAACCTAGCACTTTCCACATGCAAAGCCAGCGTTCTACCACTGAGCCACAACCCCAGCCCAACATGTGCACTTCTTTGTCTTCATTTTTAAAAGAAGTGGAAAGGAAGCTTGGGCTGTCGGTTTCCCTTTCTTAGCAAAATTTCTGTGGATCTCCACCATGTGGAGGTAGAGCTGTGTTAAGTTTTCAGGAAAGCCTGGGGCTCCACTCCCAATCCACCTGGGACCCTTAGTCTTTTTGGAGACGTGTTAGGACATTCCTGATTCCTTTGACCCCTATGTGGCCTAGGAAATGTAGGTGGGAGATCTATATAAATTTGTAAGACAGATAAAGTGTGAGAATTTCAGGAACCAATGGTGACCTCTATTGTCTCTGGAGTGGTAGAGAATGCAATTATTCTCCATTTCTTTCATCTTTTGGAAATTCCCTCTCAAGTCTAACTGTAGGTTATGCTGTCATTGTCTAGAGTTGGAGGATGGCTATAACTTCATGATTATGAAAAAACACACAAGGAGTTGGAAATCAATCACTTGAGTCCACCTTACCAGAAGTTCAGGTCCCTCAACAACATCCTTACTCACTTTAATCTCTCTTATTTACCAGATGAGAACATGTCAGCAGTCACTAAGAACCTATCACAGACACTTCTAGTGCTGATCCTGGGCTCCCCCATATCCTGGGAGGGATTGAGGTGTTGTAACTGCAGAAAGGAACTGAAATTTAACAGGGCTCAACCTTATCGATCTCTGGTCTCCAATCAGGGCAACACTTGTGACATATGTAGGGAGATTAGAACCATCTGCTTTCCCCATCAGGGCGACAGTGAAGGTACTAGTCACTGAGTGACTGTGCCCTAGTTATTAACCCAAAGGCTCCTGAAGTACATTCAACTGTTATTAGGCTAATGTGGGCGGCCAGTTTCCAGCTGAACCTCTGCCCTCCTGGGACTGTACGGTAACTCAAGGTGATAGGGTGGGGCACCATGGGAACCTGCTCCTGGACAGCCATTTGCTTTGGGAGCCCCAGGCTGGGGCACTGCCTGCTTTCTCTCAGGAGGCATCCCTGCCCATCAGGTCATCAGCATTGCCCTCATACTCTCAATGCTCTTTCTCACCACCTGGTGATGTTCGAGGTGCCAGCCAGCACCCACAGTTGCGGGTCAGACAACCTAGTCATCTGCACAAGGGGGTGTGTCACCCGGGCTACATTCCAGCAGTCTCTCTACCAGAGCCAGTTGACCTACAGTGCCCTCTGGTGGTGCTGGGAATGGTCCTGGGACCCAATGCCATTTCCAGGAATTGGTATTGGCTCTGGGTTTGGCTCCCTAGAATCCTCTGTTGGTCAGGCCAGGAAGCTCTGAAAAACCTCATCTCTCTTCAGATGCCATATTACATCTCAGGTTGATGCCAAGGACTACCTAGGCAGCCGGTAATTGCTGGGCCTAGAGTCATACTTGTCTTTTTTTTCGGAACTGGTTGTCACCCAGGGGAGTTGTACTGGGCTTCTTGGCATCCCCCCAACCTCAAAGCCATCACAGCTGAGCCCACCTCCTCTTCTGGACATTGGAGGAATAGGAGGGGTACAGAGGTCAATGCAAACTGGGGACACCCAGAGTAGAGGGAGGGATATCTTCACAGTAGGGGATAAGTATGGGAGGAATTCCAGGAATTTTCTCTTTTTCTGCACCATCTGTAGACTGACACATAGAGGAGTCATGATTTGTATGTGGGTTGGGGGTTGTGGTCAAGCCTTTGAAAATTATGGAGATTCTCCCTGGCCTCAGTCTTTGCACATAAATCATAGGAAAAATCTGAAGGCATCAATAAGAAGAAGCAATATCTTCTTAGCAGGCAAATTTCAACAAGTGCCTACAGGACACAGGATTCAAGTGTGGCCCTGGACAAGTCACTGGGCTTCTCTGACCCAGATAAACTTGGATCTTCTGGGATGCTGCAGGTTCAAACCAGCAGTTGTTCAACTGTTGAGGGACATGAAGAACTGTGAGTTATTGGGTCAGTGTGGAAGCATCTTGGATTCCCAGTGGTTCTTGGGTGGGGGTTGGAGGCAGGGAACCCTGGGCTGCCAGAGGGGTCATGCTACTTCAGCACTGAAGACTGGACAGCGTCCACAGCAAGTCCATGATACTGAAGATCATCACTCCCCACTACAGAGGTAGAAGGCAGATTGGAGCTTCAGGACCTGGGCTGTGAGTGACGTGGGCCCTGTCACCTGTGCTCATAGGGTTTGGTCTGGAGATCCAGGGGAGTTAGACTCTTTCCAGGTATCACATAAATAACACTTTAGAGTGCTTCAAATTACAAGACTTTTTACACACGATCTCTTTACCTTACATAGTTCAAGAAAGTAAGCCGGAACATCCTCTTTAATAGAAGAGGGAGCACAGAGGGAATAACCAATCTGTCTAAGTCACACAGCCAAGGACAAGTTTGAACCAAGAAAACTTCAGCACCTGCTGAAGTTGTACCAGATCCATCCCCACACGTGGAAACTATGGTGAGAATTCCTTATTAAGGGGGGCACCAGAAGCTGAACAGCCAGCATAGAAGAGAAGTCCCTTGGTGGGGATGAGCGTGACTTAAAGCCCTAGGAGGGCCAATCTGAAATTAAGGTGAGAGCCATGGTTAGGCTGGGGCTCACACTAGCTTTGAGGAAGGGGACCCAGGCTCTTAAAACAAAAGAACCCCATGACTGTCTCTACCTGAAGTCTGTGATGGCATTCAAGACCCATCATAGTCCCTCCATCCAGACTAAACTTCCCAGCATCCACTCCTTTGGGCCAGAGGTCATCTGCTTTCTGGTCAATCTACACTGGGACTGGGGTGAGGCAAGAGAGGAGTCGAGGGGCAAATTTCAGAAACGCTAATTCTCAGGTTCGTGCAAATGCAGATCAGAGGAGGCACGAACCCAAGAATGAGTCTCTTCTCTCCTTCCCCCAGTTCTGCCTTCATTATAGGCTTTAAGCTCCTAGGGAACAGAGACCGTCTTCTAACCTCTGAAGGTCCTCAGTGCCTCCGCAGAGAAGGTCTCACAGTTAGAGCCCTAATTAGCATTTTTCAGGGCCAAGCCTCAAGAAATGTTTTTTATTCCTTTAGGAAGAGTGGCCTAGGATGGGAAGGGCAGTTTCCTGTGTGCTACATGAACCAGTCGATTCCGGTTTGATTGCCAGAGATGAGATGGACAGGAGAACCCAGTTGTTTGTGTAGGAGGTTTAGTTCTATTTCTTTTTATACGCGTGCAACAATCCTATAGAGTGGTGGTGACTTGGTCCAAGCCACACAGCCTCGTAAGGATAGGGATAGGGCTAGATAATAAGTTCTTTGACGACGAGACCTAATCAAGACATGACCTGGTGATAGCTACTTGATGCACATCGAGTATATCGACGCTCTACTAATGAGGACTGGACGAGTGAGCAGGATCCATCCATTGCTTTTGACTGCCAATAAGAGCCGAACGCTGATTGGCTCTGGTTTAGAAAACGAGCGGAAGGGCGTGCGCTAGGAGCTGCTAGGAGAGGGGCCGGAGCCAGTCGGTCTGGCGCCATGGCGTCGTTCAAATGCAGCACCGTGGTGTGCGTGATCTGCTCCGAGAAGCCCAAGTACCGCTGCCCGGCCTGCTGCGTGCCCTAGTGAGTGGGGAATTCGTGGGGGTCGGGGAGCGCGAGTGTCCTGCCGGGTCTGGGCTGGGCTTTGCGGGAGGGGCCGTCGCCTTCTGGGCTGACTCGGGCTGTGGTCTCTGTCGTTGCAGCTGCTCGGTGACCTGCTTCCAGAAGCACAAAGGTAAGGCCCGGGTGTCCCCGCTTTAGCACCTGGCCTCCTCGTGTGTGGCACCCCCCCACCCCACCCCAGTGCCTTCAGGGGGACGTGGGCCTCAGGCTGCGCCTCCTCCAGGCCTTGCAGCGCCGGATCCGCCCGGAGCTCCTCAGACCTCCCAGGCAATTCTGTCTCACTCGGGTCACCATTTGTTCTGTGAGAGCCTTGCGTCCTCAGTCTGTCTCTAGTGTCCTGTACCTCTCTTTGTGTGGGGTTACCCCTGTAAATGCTTTCTCGGTTTTTAACAGTCAACCTACTTCTATCCTGGCTTTATTCCTACGTGCCACTGTCGGTTTTTTTTTTTTTTTTTTTTTAAAAAAAAGAGTCGACTGCTTTAAATCTCCAAAATTGTGATCTAAATAAACCTTTTCTAAGTAAAAATCAAACAAAAACCCCTAGACTGCTTTCGTAGCAAAATCCTCCCTAGCTGTTCTTAGCATGCTAGCGTGGCCTCTCACCGTTTGGCAGAAGCTTCTCTGCTGAGGTTAACTAGAATGTTTCACTCTCGCTCTTTTTTTGTGGTTCCAGGGAGGCATGCATGCAAGGCAAGCACTCTACCAACTGAGCTTTATCCTCAGCCCCAGTTTCTCTCTTTTAAATAATGTCTTATTATAAACAATGATGTAGACCTATTTATAATAAAAGGAGCAAAGTCCTTGATAGTGTTTGCACTTAACAATCTGTACTGTATCATTAAGATCTGTAAGGTATCTTGAAACTGACATATGCGTGTAGAAAATTTAATTGCCACTCTCTAGTTTGTTTAAATTTGTGGAATTTTCCACGTTTTATATTAGTTACACCTGGGGAGGAAACTCAGCAGTGGAATGCTTGCCTAGCATGCTCTAGGCCTGGGTTCTATCTACACACATACATATATACACACACACACACACACACACACATACACACACATATGTACACACACATATATAAGTATATACAAGGATATTTATATGTGTGTATATATATGCACGTGCACACACACATACATGTTTTATGAAGATAAAATACATTTCTGCTTTTTTTTTTTTGTACTGGAGATTGAACTCAGGGGCAATTAACCACTGAGCCACATCCTCAGCCCCTTTTTTATTTTTGAGACAGGGTCTCACTAGTGCTGGCCTCAAACTTGTGATCCTCCTGACCCCACCTTCTCAGTTGCTGGGATTACAAGCATGTGCCACTGTGCCTGGCTGCATTTTTTCTTTTTCTTTTTCTTTTTTTTAAAGACAGGGTATTTTAGCCAGGCATGGTGGTAAATGCTTATAATCCCAGCAGCTCTGGATACTGAGGCAGGAGGATCTCAGGTTCAAAGCCTGTCTTAGAAGTGGCCAGGTACTAAGCAACTCAGTGAGACCCTATCTCTAAATAAAATACAAATTAGGACTGGCTTTATACTGCCAAGTGGCTCAGTGGTTGAGTGCCCCTGAGTTCAATCCCTGGTACCAAAAAAATGAAAGACCAGGTATTTTAGAAAGTAAAACTCATTAGTTCTACTACCCAATAAAATTGTGGCTAAAAGCTTAATATAGATCCTTTCAGATTATTTCCATTCTTGTGCCATTACATAGGGCTTTTTTTTTTAACTTATTATTTTTCTTTATATATATATTTACTTGTTCTAATTAGTTATACACAACAGTGAATGCATTTCGACACATCACACATAAATGGAGTGTAAGTTCTCATTTGTGTGGTTGTACATGAGTTACACAGGTCACGTAATTATATATACACATAGGGTAATAATGTCCAATTCATTCTATTATCATTCCTACCCACTCTCTCTTCTCCCTTCACTCCCTTCTGTCTAGTCCAAATTACCTCTATTCTCTCATCGCCTTATTGTGAACTAACATCCACGTATCAGAGAAAACATTAGGCCTTTGGTTCTTTGAGATTGGTTTATTTTTACTTGCATAATATTCTCCAGTTCCTTCCATTTACTGGCAGATGCCATAATTTTATTCTTTTTAAGCTGAGTAATATTCCATTGTATATATATGCCACAATTTCTTTATCCATTTATTTGTTGAAGGGCACCTAGGTTGGTTCCATAGTTTAGCTATTATGAATTGAGCTGGTATAAACATTGATGGGGCTGCATCACTGTAGTATGCTGATTGTAAAGGACTTTTTTTTTAATCCCTCAGAATTTCAGCTATGAGCCAGGAGTGGTAATCCCAGAAGCTCAGGAGGCTGAGACAGGAGGATCATGAGTTCAAAGCCAGCCTCAGCAACTTAGTGAGGTACCTAGCAACTCAGTGAGATGCTGTCTCTAAATAAATGTGGCTTAGTGGTTAAACATTCCTGGGTTCAATCTCCAGTACCAACCACCCCCCCCAAAACAAAACAAAAAAACAAAAAAAGAATTTCAGAAATGAGATTAGACTACCTAATCACATCCTTATTTGATTTTATAGCATATTTTGGGCACTTTAAAAGAATCAGGATATAGAGTTTTAGTTCATTGATTTAAAGGACGTATTAGATGGCTGATATAACCACTGTTTAACTAGACCCCTACTGGTGGATATTTGAGTTGTTTTGCTATTCCTGATACAGGCATTGTTAAAGATTGATATCTAAAATATTTAATAAAGGAATCATTTCTGGGCTGGCGGTGTAGCTCAGTGGTAGAGTGCTTGCCTTGCATTCGCAAGGCCCTGGGTTTGATCCCCAGTATACACACAAAGTTTTCTAACAGGAATTTTTTTTTATTTCTCACTACTAGGGATTGAACCTAGGGGCACTCTATCTACATCCCACTCATTTTTATTTTTTATTTTGAGATGGGGGTCTTACTGCATTGCTGAAGCTGGCCTGAAACTTGTGATCCTCCTGCCTCAACCTCCTGAGTCACTGGGATTACAGGCATGTGCCACCATATCCAGCTCTAAGAAGAGTTTCTACACATTTGTTGGACACTGCATTTGTTGTCTTGGTTTCTGTGAATATCTCTTGTGCTTGACTTCTCCCTTCTTGAGAGTAGTGTACCTCACTACTCTCTGGGGCTCTTGCCTCCCTTTCTTTTTATTGTATTTGTATGTTACTGTGGATTGAACCTAGTGGTGCTCAACCACTAAGATATATCCCCTGACTTTTTTGGGGGAGTTGGGTACTGGGGATTGAACCCAGGGATGCCTAATCACTGGAGCCACATCCCCAGACCTTTTTATTTAATTTATTTATTTATTTTGAAGCAGGGTCTAAGTTGCTTAGGGCTTTACTAAGTTGCCAAGACTGGCCTCAAACTTGTTTTGAGAGGGAGGGGGCAGGGAGGGGGGGAGAGAGAGAGAGAGTTTAGAATTTTAATATTTTATTTTTTAGTTATCGGCGGACACAACATCTTTGTATGTGGTGTTGAGGATCGAACCTGGGCCGCACACATGCTAAGTGAGCGCACTACCGCTTGAGCCACATCCCCAGCCCCATATTAATTCGTTTTTTTTTTTGGATGGTGCTCGGGATTGAACCCAGGGCCTTGTGCATGCGCAGCAGACACTCTACCAACTGAGCTATATCCCTAGAACTTCAAACTTGTGATCCTCCTGAGATGCTGGGATTACAGGCATGCACCACTGTACTCAGCTTAAACATTTTTTTTTCTGGACAAGACCTCACTAAGTTTCCCAGGCTGCCCTTGAACTTGTGACTCTTCTGCTCAGCTTCCCTTGTAACTTGAGACGGTAGGCATGTTCCACTCAACCGAGCCCTCTCTTTCCTTTTTGAATGTTGTTTCTCAGTTACCTCCCTTTGCTTTCCCATGAAACTTGGGATTTTGTCTTTGACCTTCTCTTTTTTTGGGGGGGTGGGTACTGGGGATTGAATTTAGGGGCACTCAATCACTGATCCACATCCCTAGCCCTATTTTGTATTTTATTTGGAAACAGGATCTCACTGTGTTGTTTAGTGCCTTGCTTTTGCTGAGGCTGGCTTTGAACTTGAGATCCTCCTGCCTCAGCCTTCTGAACCCTTGGTATAGGTATAGGTATAGGTATACACCACCATGCCCAGCTTATATCTTTCTTTTCTCCTTTTCTTTCCTTCCCCCTTTCCTTTTTCCTTTCCTTCTTGACACCCAAATATATAGCTCCATTTACTTTTTGGGGCCGTAGAAACCAACAGCTAACTCCAAAATCTACCCCTCCTTTCATTCCCTCCTGAGGTGTAGCACAGCCTTAGAGTTAGACCTAGATTCAAATTCTGCCTCTGCCACTTAACTCTGGACCTTGGGTAAGTTTCTTTATTATAGGAAAACCTAATTGTCTCATCTGTAGTGTCTTGAATGCTCTGAAAGGGTCCATTGAGACACTTTATCTGACAGGGCACTTGCTGATTAGTCACTGACACTGGCAGCTGTTGTAACAACCCCCTTTCTGATTAGATGCTTGCCCCTTTTCACAGCATATTGTTTACTAATCTTGTTTCTTTAATCTGCCCCCATAACCCTTTCCTATTACCATGTGCTCTATTGACTCTTATTAAAGTTCTTCATTGGTTGTTTTGCCTTTAGTTTTATCCCCTGAGTCTCTAGTTTACCAGCAGTACCACCACCCCCATTTCCTAATATCTCTGGAACATTTTTAAAGAAACCAGGCAGCTCAAGATAGGAAAGAAGTGAAACTGTAGCACTGGAAGCAAGATTGGGAGTCTGGGGTCCTCAATGCTTGTCCTGCATCCATGTGGCAATCAGAAGCTCATTACCCTGTGACCTTGTTGGTGCTGGGGTGATATTTCTGGAAATGCAAATTTTACTCTCCCTATGCTAAGAACTCTGGCTTTCTAGTATGGAAGGCAGTGTTCTCTAAGGAGACACATTGTCACGGTGTCACTGTTATCAACTTGGTTGAGCAGAGATTGGTGATACTATGGAGAATTGGTTCTGGGGCTCAAATGTAGATAATGCAATGTGAGAGACCATTCTGCACCACTAGAAAACTTCACCCTAAAGGCCAGTGGTGGGCTGGGGATGTGGCTCAAGTGGTTGCGCCCTCGCCTGGCATGCGTGCGGCCCGGGTTCGATTCTCAGCACCACGTACAAACAAAGATGTTGTGTCCGCCGATAACTAAAAAATAAATATCAAAAAATTCTCTCTCTCTCTCTCTCTCTCTCTCCTCTCTCACTCTCTCTTAAAAAAAAATAAAATAAAAAATAAAGGCCAGTGGTGCTTTTGCTGAGACATTGGTGGGGAAAGACAGACTTCCTGTGGGGGGCATTCTTTTGCTCTGGCTTCCTCTTGTGCTCCAAGTACCTGCCAGGCTGCCCTATCAATCAGCTGGCTATTGCTTATCACTATCTCCTAATTCCTGACTCTGCTCTTTTCTGCCTAGGCATAGACCTTTTCCTTTGCCAATAATGCTCTTCTTTCTACCTAACGCTCCTCTAAGAGTCATCTTGGTGATGTCTCCTGGTTTTCTCAGGTGGACTTAGACCAGATCCTTCTTCTGTGTGTCTAGCTATCTCCCATGACTAAAGCCTTCAAAGGTGGGAGTGGTGACTTTCATCTGTGTATTCTCAGTGGCACTGGTACATATAAATTTAACATCTGAAATTGCTGAGAAAATCATGATGCTTATCGAAGACACTTATCATGGTGAAAACCCTGTAGATTAGGGAAGGAGAATGAGAACAGGTTCTTGAAATGTGTGAACACAGCGTTCTTAAGCCCTTCTGTTAGGGTTAGGATTTTTCTCATCCTGTCCCTCTGATGTCTCCCTTCTTCCACATCCATATCCACCCAGTACACATGCTTCTTTCTCCCTTGGCTTGGTGAGGAGGTACAGCCTTATCACTGAAATGGAAGGTGTATATGTCTGAGATTTGTCTTTTTCAGAGCAGTGCAACCCTGAAACTCGTCCCATTAAGAATAAAAGATCAGCTGCTCCTGTGAAAACTACACAGCCTGAGGAAAACAAAGGTGTGTTGTTTGGATGATTGATTTCAAACAAACCTAGAGGAATTTTCAAAGACAACTAATGGAAAGAAATGAATCTAAGACATGGGCTGCAGAATGGCTTTGTTAGGGAGCAGCAGTCTTCTCATCCCTGACCCCAGGAGTGGGTCATGAGTTGTCATGGGTGGTGAGAGAGCAGCCTGACACTTCCTTCATGGGAGGAAACCCAGGAGCAGGAAGCAGTGGGGAGAAAGGCCATGACTGTGGTATAGGAATGTGAGGTGGGTTCTGCTGGTAGAGGTCTTTTCTGGTCACAGCTTTGGGTTTCCCTGCCTGAGCCTGACTAGCTGTCAGTTAACCTGAGCTAGGCTGAGGCAGGTTTCCTTTGTTTTGGGTCACTTCACTGCTGCTGGGGACTCCTCCTGCTGTGGTAATGGACTGTCATTCCATCTATCCTATCCATCCATGTAGAATTTCCTTCATATGCCTGGGGTTATGTATTGTTCCAGGCCTCTGGTTCCACTAAAGAGGTATTGAAGATCATAGCATAGGGATGGGCCATCTCTGCCCTTTGGGAAACTTCTAGTTGGGTTTAGGAAGGGCCAGTAATTTCTGCCTACGTGGAGGCTCAGGGACTTTGGCAGGTTTTTACACATCAGCTAGTTCACTGGCCCATGGAGGTGGGGTGTTAAGAATTAAAATACCATGTTCCAAGCTCGAAGACTAGAGGGAAACATAGTTTAAGTGCTAGGATGCATTTAAGTAAAACCACCAATTTTTCTTTCACTGCTTTTCCTTTTTTATACAAGAGTAGTATAATTGTGAATTCCAGAGATATTTTTATTTATAACTACTTGTATACCCCATCACTGTTGGGTATGCACTTTTTTTTTTTTTTCCTTTGGGAGTATGTGTTAACATCCGATGCACTGGCTTTGACTGTTAAACAGATTATGCTGTGTGTTTCTTAGATGATGATTCCTCTATAGCCGATTTTCTTGATAGTGATGAGGAAGAAGACAGAGTTTCTTTACAGAATTTGAAGAATTTAGGTAAGTCTGTTCTGTATTTATTTCCTTGTTAACCATTGAGATAATTTTATTGTATAGAATTTGTTTTTGGTGGTACTGGGGATCAAATCCAGGGCTTGTGCATGCAGGGCAAGCACCCTCCCAACTGAGCTGTATCCCCAACCATCTACCCGCCTTTTTAAAAAACACATTGGAGATCAAACTCAGGGACTCACTCATGCAGGTACGCACTCTATCACTGTGCTACACCTCCTGCCCTAATTTCCTTATTATTTTTTGAAATATGACTTAAGCTATTAAAAATGGTGTGGCATACAGGGCCTTTCCTTTCCAGCTGTACAGTTCTGTAAACCTGAAGGATTTCACATCTCTTGGCCTGTCCACAATGCCCATTATTTCTTTTGTCTAGAATCTGGATATTGCAGGTTGGCAAAATTCTGTCCTTCCTTCAAAGTACAGTTTAAGTTTTCTTGGCTCAACTAAGCTTTTCTTGACCCATGTCTCTCAGAATTAGGCACTTGTCTTTGCATATTGCCTTGAACTTATCAGTTAATGTACCACTCATATTTTATGGTATTTTGTCTTATACATCAATTTGTAGGGCAGGGACCAGTATTTCCCTTATCTCCTGTGCTGGATTTATAATCCATTCCTTAGTGCAGGGTAGTATCACAAGATTAAAATTTTCAGGGGGGAAACAGGTGTTAATAATGTACATTTTTAGGGGCTGGAGATATAGCTCAGCAGTAGAACACTTGTCTAGCATTTGTGAGGCCCTGTGTTCATCAGGACTATACACACGCAAAAAGCGTGTAAAAATAGCACATTTTTTTGTAGTACTTCTTAGTCTACTATTTGTATGAGTCCTATGTATAATTAATTTCATTCTTTCCAGTCAGTCAGGCTAATGGGTTGGCCTTAGCACTTGATACCACTGTAGTGATGAGACAGTGTAGGGCAGGGTTTGGTTCCAGCAGAAATCATCTCTAGGTTACTAATACAATGTAAGTATACATCTCTAGATTACCTAATACAATGTAAATGCTGGGTAAACAGTTGTTATGCCAAATTGTTTAAAGAATAAGGACAAGGAAAGTCTATATATATTTGTATAGGCAAAATTTTGTAACTGAAAAATTTTAACATTTTCAACCTGATTAGTTATATCCATGGATGAGAAACCTATGGAGCTGGGGGTATGATATAATGGTTTACAGGGATGCAAGAATTTATTACATTTAAAACATTTAGCTTTTAGCCATCTCTACATGTTCCTACTTGAACTTAGGCTTTTTTGTTCTTTTTTAAAGGGGAATCTGCAACATTAAAAAACTTACTGCTCAATCCACACCTTAGACAGTTGATGATGAACCTCGATCAGGGTGACAACAAAGCAAAGCTCATGAGAGCCTATATGCAGGAGCCCTTGTTTGTGGAGTTTGCGGACTGCTGTTTAAGGATTGTGGAACCACCACAGAATGAGGATTCTTAAAATGCATTATTGTGCTCCTTGGTCAAGCACATGCCTGACTCCCAGAACTACCTAGTCTTTGCAGGGGGGTGGGTCAGGAAGCAGCTAACGTTGTTGGCCTCCGAACATGGAAGGTGGCTTCCCAGATGCAAGCTGACTGCTGAGGTTGTGCAGGTGTCTGTTTCTTGACAGGTGTGTATGTTTCAGGCCATGGGGTGTACTCAATGTAGCAAATCCTTTATGAAGAGAGCTTGACATTCATAGGGTTGTTTTCAAATGTTTTATTTTTGGTACATAACTTATTTGTCATGTTTCATACTTATTTCAGTTGAAAACTGATCAGTGTTACTAAGTAAAATCAAGGTATGGTGGTTCTCTTGTACATTGCATTGTTCATTGTCCTTGGTCCCTGATTTGATTGTTTGAAATTAAATAAGTCAACAACTTAAGATTTTGTTCCTTTGAGGAACTAAATGCAGTTTTTCCCAGCCAAAGTTCTAAAGCCCATGTTTGCCTGTTTTCTAAAGTGCTTGTGGGTAATTGGGTGCCCCACTGTAGTGACAGATCAAACTCTAAAACAGCCTCATCTGCTACTGAGTTTGATCCGTGAAGTAGTGAGTGAAATGGTACGTTCTCTGTGGCCTGAATCCTGGCTTAATCACAACCCTCACACCTCTCAGTGCTTGGGCTACAGACCTGGGCCTTGCAGCCTGGAGTTGTTTCACGTGCGTACATTTACAGTTGCTGTGGGATAGTTTGGCAGTTGTGTGCTGATTAAATGTCTTTGGCAAGGCATCTGGCAGGAAAAGGCCTCATGGAAACAAAGGCACTACAGATCACTCAGCCAGGTAAGAGCAGAGGGTGAGAGGAGGTCACACATGGATTGGCCTGTGTTTTTCTAGCAGAATCTGATTAAAGCCAGTAACACTAAAGGGTGAAGGTTCAGGGCAGGTGTCGGCGTAGCGCAGTGGAGACTTTCTGCAGTGAAACCTTATCGAGCCCTGGGGAGAAAGAGATTTAGCTTAGCCCCAGCTCCCAGGAGTGCCGGGGCTTAAAGGTACCTCACAGAGCCAATGTTAGAAATGTGAGGTGTGGACAAGTCCTGGTCTGAGGGCCATACCAGTGGCAGGACTTCGTTAATGTATTTTTTTAAAATTCTGAAATAGAGTCCAATATCATATTTCACATCCATTCAGTATGAGACAGATGAGGAAACCCTAGGAAGGGGTAGAAGTTATCACTTGTCACATTCCTATGACTGCTTCCAGCTGGAAGATCAAAATATTTACACTTCTGTTTATATTTATGCTGGCTTGTGAGTTTTCATGGGAGTGAAACTCAGGCACTCAACCAGTGAGCCACATCCCCAGCCCTTTCTTGTATTTTATTTAGAGATGGAGTCTCACTGATTTATTTAGTGCCTCTCTTGCAGAGGCTGGCCTCCCGAGCCACTGGGATTATAGGCATGTGCCACCATGCCCAGCTTCATGGGAGATTTTATTCAGATTATGGCCTATAGTTATTCCTCTGCTTTGGAAATTGACAAAGCAGAAGGAAGGAAACAATTTCGTTTACTCCTTGCTAGGGCCCATGCAACACACCGAGTGTTAGCCATTTATTGATGAAGAAATGGAGGCTCTCAGCTTCACTCAGGTCATCCAGTGAAAGGGGCAGAGCCAAGACCCAGATCCTGAGGTTCTGCTTCTGAGCGCCAACACACCTATCAACTTTCCTCAGCTGATTTATGAGGCTAGGCTTGCTAGGGTGAACTAGAAAGCTGTGTGTGACATGGGCTTCCTGAATGCTGGCTTGCTCTCTTCTCTAGCTGCTTATATTATAAAAGCAGAGGACTTGGACCATTGATACCCGTTTCTTATTTCCTCAGCTGGAAAAGGAGAGATGAACCAAGTAATGAGGAAAACATGGTGCTAAATCCGTCAGTCCCACTTGGGATTAAGTAAAAGGACATTCAAGCTGTGTATGGTGGCACATGCCTATAGTCCCAATGACTTGGGAAGTTGAGGCAGGAGAATCAAAATTTCAAGGCCAACCTGGGCAACTTAGTAAGACCCTGTCTCAAAAACTAAAAAAAGGCTGGGGGTATGTAGCTTAGTGGTAGAGGACTTGGCCTAGCAGTAGCAAGGTCCTGAATTCAATTTCTAGTACCATAAGGGGTGGGGACTAGTGAAGGTTCTGGAAGATAGATTCCCAGTTTCAATAATGGAAATAATCAGAACTTGCAGCTGGTTGGGAAGCTCAGGCTTTGGGTTTACCCAGTAGGGTTAGGGAAGGGTCTCCTCCCAGCCTTAGTCTCCCTGCATTCCCTAGACAGGTGTGAGGAGCTGGCCCTGTGGTAGGTTAGGACTGCTATCCCATCACACATCTTACCTGAGGTAGTGCTCGGATGGACCTGACACCAGCCTGGTCTTGTTGTGCTGTCTGGACACTGGAGCTGCTGGAGCTACCTGAGGGAAGCTGGAGGCAGGCATGGACTACCAGTTTTCTCTGAAAGCCACGTATACCCACAGCTGCATTGGCCAGGACTAGTCCTAGAGGCCAAAGCCGGATTATTGCCCCTAGGAGCCTGGTCTGCATTGGGGGCAGTGGAGAGGAGTTCGGGGAACCATGAGCTTGGGAAAAGTGTTTTTCTTCCAAACCATCCAGTTCTTTAGAAGCAAGGAAGGCCATTCTGATCTTAAAAAGAAAAAAAAAAAAAAAAAAAAAAACTTTTTCTCTAGTCCTTTTTTTTTTTGGAGGGGGGAGACAGCGGGGGCAGGGGTACCAAGGATTAAACCCAGGGGTGCTTAACCACTGACCCTAGCCCTCTTTATACTTTATTTTGAGACAGGGTCTTGCTAAGTTGCTGAGGCTGGCTTTGAACTTGGGATCCTCCTGCCTCAGCCTACTGAGCCACCGGGATTACAGGCGTGCACCACTATGGCTGGCTAAATCAGTTTAACAAGATGAGTTGAAGGTACCTGATGTGAACAGCTGGATGCCAAAAACTAGAAGGGGTCCATGTGGCAAAAAGTAAGGCAGTTGCATAAGCAACAGCCTTTCTGATAGGCCATAGAAGTTATGCATTTAAAGTACACAAATCCATGGTTTAGTATGTTCCAGGAGTTAAACTCATGCCACTGTTTATCATCACTACCACCACGGGAGGAGCTGCCTCTGCCTGTCTTGCACAGGAGGAACACAAGGCTGAGAGGCTGAACATCCTGCCCAACACTGCCCCCCACCCCCATTCCCACCCACTTGGGTCTGTCTGGTGCCAGAATCTCTGTGAGCTGCCCACCCTGACTTCTCCAGTCGTACTCACTCTCCACTTCTGCCATGCCTGCTTGATGACTGTGGCTGCTGTGTGCAGCCTCTGGATGTGTTTCCGAGTTAACCAGGAACGAAAGGCTAAGAGGTTTGCCCAGAAACAGCAAAGAAATAACAATGGTCATTAGAGCACTTGGCAACCTGGCTGTGCCAAAACATCAGAAATGTGTTTTATCTAAAGTATTGGTTACCATGTACTATTATATAAAGTTCTGAAGTCAACACAGGAAGCATAATGGGCTTGTTTTTCCCTGCTAGTACTGGGAATTAAACTCAGGGGTACTTTACTACTGAGCTGTATCCCCAGCCCCATTTTATTTTTATTAAAAAATTTTTTTTGTAGTTGATGGACAGAATGCCTTTGTTTACTTTTATGCGGTGGTGAGGATCAAACCCAGTGCCTCACATTTGCTAGGCAAGTGCTCTGCCACTGAGCTACAGCCCCAGCCCTCAGCCCAATTTTAAATGTTGAGACATGATTTTGCTAAATTACCCAGTTGGTTTAGAGTTTCAGTCCTCCTGTGTGGCTAGGATTATAGGCACATGCCATTGCACCTGGCTCAAAATGGGTTTTTAAAACCATTTCACACAATGGTGGAATAAGATGGACAAATATCATTACTTAGACTGCACATATGGTATGATACTACATCATGTACAACCAGTGAAATGAAAAGTTGTGCTGCAATTGTGTACAATGAACCAAAATGTATTCTGCTGTCATATATACCTATTAATTTGAATTTAAAAAAACAAAACAAAAAAAAAACACTTTACACTCAGAGCCTACACACTCAGTGATACCTGGGAGGCTTTGACTGGCCAGGCCCAGAAGGATCACCTCCATCTCATACTCAATCCCTGGCAATGCCAGGAATGGGAGGGTTTTGGATCATTTGTACCTTTTAAAATATTTGTTTTGGGCTAGGATAGAGCGCTTAGCCTAGCATACAGGATGCCCTGGGTTCCATCCCTGGTGCTACAAACAAGTAAAAAGAAAAAGTCTCTTTAAAAAGAGAAAAAAAGTCTCTTTAAAAATAAAAAAATGAGAATGGTACTACATGCCTGTAATCCCAGTGATTTGGGAGGTTGAGGCAGGAGGATTACAAGTTTGAGGCCAGCCTTGGCAACTTAGACTGTCTCAAAAAAAAAAAAAATAAAAATGGATGGGGATGTAGCTCAGTAATAAACTGCCCCAGGTTCAATCTATATTTACTTATTTATACTAAATAAATGGATAAATAAAGTCCTCAAATTTTCTTGCTTGCTTTGAGTGTATGATACAACATCATCATATGCTCAAATGCTAATTAATTACTGGCTGGTGGAAATTTCTATTTCCTTCTCAAGGTTTCAGCATATTCTAATTTCTTTTGGTATGATTATATAGAGAACAAAGGATCTCCATTAAATAGCATTAAAAAAACTTTAGACAAATACAAAAACCACCTGTTATCTCCCCAAATCCAGAGAGTTCTACAGTATTTATTTACCTTTACAGTTCTTTTTATGCCTCTACACATAAACACACCTTACAAGGGTGGGATCATCCTTAATCTATAGTTTAATATCCAGGAAGTGGTGTTCCAGTAAGTGTATAATAGTCCTCAAAAATATTTAGCTATGTCATACGGATGATCCATAATTTAGCCATGATTACACCCCTGTTAGCCATTTGGGCTATTTCTACCATTTTTTTCAAAATAAGACTGGTATGAATCTTTTCCTTTGATGAATCAAATGCTGTCACTTTTACCTTCTTCCAAGCCCTGCAGCCTAGCAGGTATTGATTTATGAAAAAGGAGTGAAAAAGACAGTGGCATAAACAGCTATGTTGGTCTGAGAAAAGGGAACTGAAGGCAAACGTTTAGCCTAGGTAGGAACGATTTGGTTTCCATTAACCTGCAGACTCTGGGCGAGGTGCACAGGGGGTTCAAATCCTAGGGCACCCAGGGTTTGCCATCCACCTACCTGCCTGAATGAGGGTGGCAGCTCGCCTCTGCTTCTTCTGCTTTCTACGCTGGTGTTGTCTCCAGCCACACTGGATGCAGCGGGCACACTGCTCCAGCACCTGCGTACGTCCATTTTCCAGAAGCTCTAGCTGGAAGGAGTTACGTCCACTGAGGTCCTCAGCCTCTCCTCCCACTGTCCCCAGGAGGGCCCAGACTGTCCTGCTGTGGACAGCCCGAAGCTGGCAGGCATAATCTCATCCCTCAGCCAGCTTACCATGAAGTCAGTCATGAACACCTTGGTCCTGCCACACTGCAGTGGAGCTGGTATGCACTGAGCTGAATCAACAGGTGTGGCTGCTGTCCCAGTTAGTGCTGGCAGAATGTGGAGAATGTCCTGGAGGAGAGTCTGCAGTGTGGCCGCCTCACCCTGTGGTGGCTGTTCTGGGGGATGGAATAGAGACTATCAGTGCATGGTCCTCTCCGCATGCTTTGGTAGCCCTAAAAAACTGGCTTTGGTCTCCTCAGCATCTTCCAAGCCTCTTTCCTGCTCTTCTTACCTCCAGCCTTTCCTCCCTCCTCCCATTTTTTGGGGGAGACCAGAAGCAGTGGCTCTGTTGTCTCAGGGACCTGCTATTCTGAGGAGTCTTGGAGTCCCCACTGTGGCTATGCCCTAGAGTATCCTGCAGCCTCCATGGCCACAGGTCTCTTTGGACAGGCTAGCAAAGTGGGTGATGCCAGTAGAGCAACTCCTTCCAACCTGGCACCCCAGGCGACTCAGCCTGCGTTTATTTACATGGTCCCAACATCCTGAGAGGCAGAAAGGGCAGCTGGGCCACTACTGCAGCTTCTGACCCCTTACTGCTTGCCATTTATGGAAAAAGAACAAATTCCAGTTCCACGAAGGCCCAACAGGTCCCACTGTTGCCCTCCCATGTCTTACGGGGCTAACTCCTGTGCAGGAGGATTTACCTGAGGGCTCTGAACACCTTTAGCTGCTCAGGGCCTCCCTGGAGACACAGGCTACCAAAGCAGATGCCAGCGATCAGAGACAGCCGCAAAATCAAACGGCCCACAGGGGCTTGGGCAAGAAACATGAAACAGGAGAGCTAACCAGACAGAAGAGTAAGAAATGAGAGAGTGAAAAGAAAGTGATGAAACTGCCCAAGAGGGGAGAAAAACAAAGCAGAAATGTCTTATGAAGTCCCATGGGCACTAGGGTAGTGCTGGGTGGGTGGGGGAGTAGCCGTGGCTGGGGACCTTGCGTCCCATTCCTGGCCTCCTTATTCCTGCAGCCTTGGTTCTGCTACATGCCAGCTACCTACAATCAGCCATGGGCCAGACTTCCCCTGAGGTTAAAGCTTGCCCAAGTGCCTTCTGACAACTCCTGGGACCTGGAGCTTGTCAGTCTTGGAGGGCTTTTGAGCTTCCCCAGACCTCTCTGGCTCTTCCTGTCTGTATACTGGTCAACACCTACCAAGGCTGACCAGTTTCTTCCACACATCTCCCACCTCTCTGGCTTCTCTCCCTTTGGCAGCTTTGCAGCCTCACTCCTGAAACCTCCACAAGGCCCCCCGGCTGATGGAGCTGCTGGCTTTCTTCCCTGCAGTGCCACCTCTTCTGTCCAGAGAATAAAGTCTAGGTTCCCTGAGTAGATCACCTGTCACCACTGTCCTGATGAATCAGCAAAACTGCAATGGCCTGGAGTTCCTCACACCCACACTGCTGTCTCATGCCTCTGTTCAGATTAGCCTATTCACCTGGCTACCCAACTTACCATCACCTACCACCTGCTTTAGGAAGCTTTCCCCAGTCCACACCTGCCCAGCACTTCCCACAGCATCCTGCTCACAGCTCTGCCTTCCCGCATTCCACAGCTGTCTTTCAGTTTGTTCCCTGATTTGAACGAGGAGCCATAAGGGCAGGGCTATGTTGTATTCAGTGACCTGTGTTTGAACAAAGGGCCCCCACTCACCAGAGTGCTCTTTGGCAGAATATGGGTTATGGAAACTTGAGGATGCGCGAGGACAGAGCCTTCTCAGTAACTCATATCGTTCCATAAAGTTCTGGTGAGAGACCCTGCAAGCCAAAGCAGGTGAAAGAGAATGAGTTCATCCGTGAGCCAGGTACATCACTCAGGGCTCAGTTCCTTCAGCATCTCTCAATTCCTGACCCTTCACTTCTCATAGGCCTGAGCTGCTTAGAAGGGCCCTTCCCCGTTGGGTTATCTAATTAGCATTTTTCTGTTTCTTTCCTAGCACCAGTTGCACTTATTTTTCCTGACTCTATAGGAATGTATACCCCAAGAGGGAGAGACTCACCTTCCTTATTCACTGATACATTACCAGAAACATTGTTGGTAATTTTTATTGTTCAAAACAGTGTACAGTAAATGAATGGATAAATTAATAAGTGCTGCCCCTTGAGTTCCAGGTGGACTTCTATAGACCTGCCTCTTTTTCTTCATCTCTACCTCCAGCTCTGTCTTGGGCAGGCTCCTGTCTGGGCCACGTCCTGTAATTCACCCCAGCAATGCCCTGTTCCCTGTGGTGGTGTGACTCACTCACCGAATGGGGAAGCCAGCAGCACTGATATGAATGGTCTCTACAAGGCCACAGGCCTCCAGTTGGCTCAGGACCTATAGGGTGGGAAGATAGGGTAGGCACTTGTGGGACCAGAAATGCCATTCCTTCTGGCTTTTTCTTGGGCCCTAGCCTGTGTGGTGCTAGAGGCTCTCCTGAGCCTTGGCTGATGAGGGATATCTCCTTGGGGTGGCAAATCAAGGAACCCTGAAAAAATTTCCTCTGTAGAAAGAGGGCCCTGGTAGTTCCAAGTCTCCCCAAATGCCTGAGTTTTGATACAGTTGAGGGCTTTGATGGTCCTGGCTGTATCTCATCCCTTCCTTTGGGGAAGACTCACTATCTCAGAATGCAACCCAACCAGATTTCTAGTTCTGATTGTTTTTGCAAGTAGCAGAGTGGTTCACAGCTGAGGGGCTGGGAGGTCATACTGTAAAGATTCTCCCACAGTCTGAATTCCAGTCTTTACCACACAGCCAAGTAGTCCTGGCTACCAACTCCAAGGCCACATCTACCAGATGACCCTGTGCTCCTTTTTAACACTGTCCAGCACTCACACCTCATCCATAGCCCTCAGAGCCTTGTACCCTGAGCAGCTGGTGGCCAAAGTGCTTTTGCATAGATTAGACAAAAAAAAAGTGGCACTCTAGTCAGAAATGGCTACATTGTACATGGACTAAGATGACACAGTTTCAACTCGTCACAAAAGACACCTATCAATCCTTCAATCCCTCCTCAAGGCACCTAGCAAGAGACACTGGAGTCCCTACTTGCCTCCTCTCCTAAGCCACTGCACAGTACATGCCACACAGCCACAATTGCACATGACTGCCCTGCCCCAGCAGAGAAGAGCAGCCCTCCCTAATGTCAGGCCCAGCCTGAGATTCCCAGAGACTCTGTTTGGAGATGTGTTGCCCTGCATCCTCCCAGGGCTTGCCAGATGGGGATCAGTGCAAAACAGCTTTGGTCCAGTGTTTTTACCTCCTCTTGGAGGAAGCTCTGTGGCTGGCCCTGGCTGTTGGGCTTAATACAGCGAATGTAGTGGGGTGTTGTGTTCTGCAGGATCCGCAGGAGCTGCTCCAGGGAAGCCTGAAGATGGGAGAGATGTAGGGTTAGACAGGGACTGGGGCTGCTCAGGGCCATAAGCCAAGCCCTGGTTAGTAACTGTAGCCAATGCCTCCAGCAGCCTTCTCAGCCTTGAGACCAAGATCCTCATGTGCCCTGGTGACAACTACCAGAGGATCTTACTGAATGGGAAAGATAGCAGCACTGATATGAATGGTCTCAACAAGGCCATTCTCAAAGCACACCCCCTTCGTACCTACTATTGCTCCTCACCCTTGTCTCCAAGGAACTTTTGGAACTATGACCTTCATCTGATCAGTTTGCCTGCATCTGATCTCAATTCCTCTCTTGCCCCATCTCCCCAGAGCAATCTTCTGGAAGAGAACAGTTTCAACACCCCCCCCACCCCTCCCCCCCTCCCCCCCGCTGCCATTCTTTCAGGCAACAGTTGTCATTATTAAGCTTGCCCTGTGTGATGGAGGCTTGCAGGGACCAGGACCTAGGCAGTCTGCTGCCGTCTCAGAGCTTAGTCTCAGGGGCCACACACATATAGGACACCCTCTGTGGTGTCTGTAGCTGGGGTAGAAAAATGCTAATCAAACTGGGTACTACAGGGTGCCTCCTCAAGGAGGAGCTCTCTCCTCAATGACAGAGCAGAGGTTTGATGGATGAGTAGAAACAAACTAAGAAAATTTGTGTGGAGCTGAAGGGCAGTGGTCAAGAGATCCCAGGTGTCAGGTGTGGTGGCGTATGCCTATAATCCCAGCAACTTGGGAAGTTGAGGCAGGCGGATTGCAAGCTCAAAGCCAGTCTCAGCAATTTAATGAGGCCCTAAACAACTTAGCAAGACCCTATCTCAAAATAGAAAGTAAAAAGGCTGGGATGTGGGTCAGTGGTTAAGCACCTTTGGGTTCAATCCCTGATACAAAAAAAAAAAGAAAAAAGAAAATCCCAGGAAGGTACATGCAAGGGCAATAGCAGAAAACTGACAATACTGAGAAAAATGACAAGCCTGCGCCTGCTGAGGACAGGTTTGAGCAGGACCCACTCAGAGAGGTTCATTACTGTTCTCCTGTGAGCATCCTATCATCAGTGAGCAAGAGTCCTTCCACTCCCCCAAGATGTCATATCATTACATCTGATGGCCTGTGTGTCTTTGTTTCTACCCTGAAGTATAAAGCCCATGGGAACAGAGACCACATCTGCTTGATATATAGCAAACCACTGCACCACTGCTCCAAGCAGACAGCTCCAGTCTTGGGAGGGGCTCAATAAACATTTGAGATTGTCATGTCAGAACCACCAGACCCACCTTGAACTTGGACACCACAGTCAATGCAGGGGTCCTGTTCTGGCCAGAGGGTTTTTCCTGGGTCTTCTCTTTGGGGTCAGTAGAAAACAGCACAGTGAGTAAGGAGTGCTGGGATTGCTGCAAGAGCCCAGTCAGTTCAGGGGGGACGGGGTCCTGTAGAAAAAGGGCAAGGGTTGCAGGTGAGAACAGGTAGACTGCTTCCTAGA
This sequence comes from Callospermophilus lateralis, assembly GCF_048772815.1. Classification (NCBI taxonomy): domain Eukaryota; kingdom Metazoa; phylum Chordata; class Mammalia; order Rodentia; family Sciuridae; genus Callospermophilus; species Callospermophilus lateralis. The sequence goes on from NC_135315.1 coordinate 35,457,983, forward strand.
GCTGTCCATATGCCCCCCTGGATGCCCAAGCCAAGGCAGGGCTTCTGGGAGGGCAGGGCCTGAGTCCAGGCCAACCAAAGACCCAGACCCAGGCCAACAGGTCATTTCCAGGCAGGTCAGGCTGGATTTGCAGAGACCCAGATAGTGATCCAGGATTCTGGGTGGACATTTGAGAGAAAAAGGATGCCTAATGGGAAACTACATGCATGAAGCACAGTGTCCTGCTTCATGCACCATCTCTTCCAGACTCTGGTCCAGGCTGAGCTCACCTTGTTCTTCTCCACCAGGCCTGCTGTGTGGTACCGCACAGGCCCTGCAAAATGCACCACCACAAAACTGGGCTCCCGGCTGAGCTTATTGTGGCCCAAGCAGGGGCTGCCTGCCAGGGCACTCTCAATGCGTGTCTGGAGCTGGGCTGCACTGCTTGGCCGATTTAGGCGGCACTCCTGTGGGGTTGGGAGTGGGCAGTCAGTCACAAAAACAAGAGGGTTTCATAACCCTCATAGTCCCCACTGTCCGGCTTCCATGGCAGCAGGGTTGTCACACAGGAATTCTAGTGACCCCAAGAGGGAGAATAGAGGAACCAGCAAACCCATTTGGCAGATGGAGAGATAGAGGCAGAAAGAGAGCACAGAATAGTTAAAACCACAGAAAAGCCCAAAGACCAATTCTGATGCTCAGTTCTAGTGGACCCTCTCCACCTCGTTTATGAGGGAGCAGATGCTGATAGGGCTTCCCTCGATGAGATCCAAGCAGGTCTGGTTGTCCTGGTAATTGACAAATGACCACTCCAGGCCTTCTACTGCGTATTCCTCCTAGGGGACAGACGGGAAGTAGGATAGAAGAAGGCCTCCCACAGCTGGCCTTGGTACCTCAGCATGTTCCAAAACAGCACCAAAGAAGGAACATGAGTCTATCAAAACATTACATTGGCCTGGGAGTGTAGTTCAGTGCTATAGCACTTGCCTAACATGCATGAGCTCCTGGGTTCCAAAAACAAAACCCACCACATCGTACTTTATATATATAACTATTACTTGTCAAAAACAAAATGAGGAATAAAAGGCTTCCAGTCAGAGCTGGGGTGGGCTGAAGGACCAGGTGAAGTGAAGTACCCAGAATAAGTACCGCCCACCTTGCCCTGCCGCACCTGCTGAGCCCTGAGGTAGTGAGCCACAAAGTGTTGCTGTAGCTTCTCATTGGCATAGTTGATGCACAACTGTTCCAGACTGTTGTCAGGAAATGACTCAAATCCATACACATCCAGCAGACCTGGGAGGAGGGAACTCATGTGGTCACTGCAGGAGTAGTGGGATTCCAAGACCCCAAGGTGATTGGGTCCTTGATAAGACCTCATACTTGGTAGCCTGGGGATGAGGTAAGTGAGCCTGACACCTTCTTGGTGAGCTGAGAACACCACTTTTACTCTGCACCCCACCCAGGGTGATCCCAGCTCTATTCCCTGTGCTCTCAGAGCAGGCAGAAGAGCCAAGTGAAATACGAGGGGCAGTAGAGGGCACCAGGCCCATTTTTGAGTCTGAATCCTCTGGTTCTGAAAGGCACCTTCTGTGAGGAAACCAGGTACCAGGGAACATTTTCAGTGTCGAATCTAATTCAGAAGGCCTCAGTCTCACCAACCTAGTTGGTGCCTAAACACCACTATTCCACGAGCAAACTGCACTGGCACCTCTAGGCTTTACTTCCTCCATTCCCTGACTATCCACCCAGGGTTAGAATGATGTTGACCTGTGAGGTCCCCTGGTCTAGCTTTCATCCATCCCTCACTTCTCTTCTGGGATTAGAGCTGGGTGTCTGGAAGAAAAGGGGCCCTTACAGCCAAGACACCAACCAAGCCTGTCTGGAAAGACATGAATGGTTAGATGTGAGCATCAGAAAGTACAGATCTCACCCAGATGCTGGATGAATGGAAGAAGAGATAGGGGTACGGAGAAGGGATAGGCTGCTCAGAGCCTCACAGGGGACCCAAGCCTCTTTGTTCACAGCTCTACTGCTTTTTTCTGGAGGGTTCCTGACAGGGTAAGCTGCTGCTACCTATGAAAGTGGTCCATGAGTCGGGGTCTGCATAGATGCTACTGTTGATCACCAACACCAGCCAGTCAAACAGCCTGTAGGGGAGAAGAGTTGGACTGTGATGAGGGGCTGAGGCTGAGCCTGGGGATGACAAAATTGCTCTTCCAGCCAGGAAGCCAACCCTCAGGGGGCCTTGTATTCTGAGCCCAATAGACCAAAGGCTAAAAATCATCTTCCTGCATATCCTGTCTTGACCTACTATAGATAGAGACTCTGGACATGCATGTTCCCAGGTACACACAGACCTGGCCTGTCTTCCCAGTAGACAGAGCACAGGACAAGCTAGGTTCCAGGACAGATAGGGCACAAGTCTGCATCAGTCACATGTCTTGACACCAGTTGGTGTCATGACTAGAAGGGGCCATTGGGCGGGCCAAGGTGGGCTTCCTTAAGAACTGAGTTCATAGAATTCCAAGTCTACCTGCAGAGCCAAGAGCTCAACACCCTGCCACATCCTTCAGCTCAGTCCTGCACAAGCAGACCCTGAGCCACTTAAGGCCAACAATGGCATCCTCCTTCTGGAACCATCACCAACCCAGAGAAGGTGAGGTTACTGAAGGTGGTGGCATGTATAACACTATTCAGGGTTTCTTCTTTACAGTTTTTCTTAAAAGTTGCTCTGCAACTTTTTTCCCCAATTCAGTAAACAGCTCCTCTTTTTACAATAGGGCTTTAAACACCCATTTGAGCTGCTAAAAATGAATGACCTAGTGTTGCAATGACTGGTGGTTTCTATGTGTAAAATATTCTATGGTTAGGAGCTCACTTTGTGACCTTCACATTTTAACTGCTCATTTTGCAGTAAAGCAAAGGCTTTCAAAATCACTGAATTGAAATCTCTTAGAGGTAGTGGTATCTGAGTCTCTTGTTGAAATGGTTTTAGTCTAGGCCCAGCTACTGGGGACCATTTTCAATTCAGAGGATCTTTTCCCTCAGTAGTGCTTCTCAGGCTCTTGGCTCTTTGAGAAGTTCATGGAAAGCACAGGGACCCTCTCTCCAGAAGGCTGCCTGAGGTCCCAAATGCATGTGTGCGCATATATATATATATATATATATATATATATATATATATATGTTCATTCCATAATCTCAGAGGATTCTGGGTCCCTGGAAGAACTTATAAGGCACCCTAAAGCTTCTCAGAGCCTAAGGTGAGACCATCCTTGACCACATGGCCCGCGACTGGAGATGCTCATGTAACACACTGGGAAAGGCCAGGAGCCCACCTTCCCCACTGTGCTGCCCACACCTGTGGGCTGAGCCTCTGGCTCTACCACCATCTATCAAGCTCCCCAGATAAGTAACACAAGGTCTTAAGTGTCAGGGTCCAAGAAGAGAGTGGAACCTATCCACCCAACGTTCTAAACCTAGAACTGTGAAGATGCCAGTTCACCTCTGGGGCCCGCTTTGCCAGCAGACAGCTAAGCAGGCTTTCCTTGCCTGTTGCCCATGACAAAGCAGGCTCCTGTAGCTGAACTGAGGTCAGGAATATGGCAAACTCTTCTTCAACACTCAGAAACAGGTGAAAAAACATGGGAGGCATTCCCTGCTGAGAAACTAGTCTGCTTTATCTGACACCCCCCAACCCTGTGCCTGCATCTACTACCTGATCACCAGTGTCTGGTCCAACATTTGTAACTGCTCACCGTGCATAGACCAGTTTGGCCAGACAGTCTCTGCGGGTGTCACACTCAGCTCGGGAGCAGGCCTTCCGGAACACCTGCTGCTGCCTGCCCGCCCTGATGGTTCTAATCCGCAATGTCTCCAGCAACATGTCCTCTGGGAGCTGCAGTAACGAGGCTGATGTCCTGACAGAGCCTGGGAGAGGCAAATCCTCCTTAGGCAAACCACTCTTCAAACTACGAAGCAATGTGAAGTCCTCGCAGTGGAACCATGACTCACCCAACTGGACAGGAAATCTAGGCTTTGACAGGCAAAGAGACTTGCCAAAGGCCTCCATAAGTGGCAGAGACAGGACATGAACCCAGGACTTCTATATCCCCACCCACACTGCCATCTGTGGAACAATGACTTTATTAGACCCTTTTACTCTCGTTTTCTCATCTGTAAGATGGATATGATAATGCCCACCTCCCCAGAGACAGGGTGAGGAGTAGATTATAGCAGACAGTTTCCATCCTCTAGTTTCCCTCCTAACCCCCAATGTTGTAGTTTCTAGCCAGGGCCCACCCTACTCTCCTGTTCCCTCGCCCCTCACACTTGGCCTCTTCCGTCAGTTGGCAGGGCTGGGCTTCATCCTCTGAGTCTGCAAATTGGACATTGCCAAGGTGCAGCAGTCCAGCTAGGACCTGAGGGGGCAAAAAGGGATGGTCAGAAACAGGAGAGGACTGAAGTGAGCCCTCCTTCTGAATATAATCAGGACAAGACTGAAGAATAGCTCTCGACTACACCCAACCATGATCTATACAAGGCATATGCATCACCTTCATTTTTCCAGTGCCCTAGAAGGCACGTGCTATGATGATGCATGTGCTGGAGATGGGAGAGATGGACTGGGAGAGGCTGACTCCTAAGCCCAAGGATACGCTGACGGGGGGAAAGGCAGGATTAGAACCCAGGGGGGTCTGTCTTCAGATGCCTCACAGAGCAGCCAGTGGGCCCCCGTGTGTACCAACCACCTGTCCCTCTGTCCTCCATTCTTTAGACCAGACTGTGTGGGAAAACTGATCTTGTCAGTTATAGGCCAGGGTTACTTCTGTGTCTGCTGGGGGCTTGGTTCTGGCTTCCTGGGGCCCTTTCTCAGCCCTGTTGGGTTTAGGATTCCCATCCTGGAAAGCAGCTGAGATCTTGGTCTCCATAGTGTGTGCCACCCTTCTGCCTTTGAACACAAATACATGGACAAACCCACAGGAGCTATGGAAAGAAAACCCCTCCAGGCCCAGCAACTTTAAAACCCTTGGACTAGAAGAAAAGGGCCCTTTCTGCCGTTCCTAGGCAAGTCACCTCCTTTTACAACTGGCCTTCTGGCCACAACCTATCCAGGTGAGAACAGTTATACCCAGTGGGCAGTATGGCTGTGGTAGAAGGTGATATGATATACCCCCAAACCAGCAGCACTCCTGCCTGGACTCCTAGTGTTGTCCACTCCTGGTCTTGTTCCCATATGATGTCCTTCTCTCCAGCCTCTTACCTGGCAGTGTCCATACTGGGTATGATACCTTCCCTGTCTGAGCAGCCCCCATCTGGAGGTAATCAATTTCCATTGCACTGTCATCTCCCTGAAGTAGCTTTTCTGTCCCTGCTGTCCCCCTATCCTATTTAGCCTGTCCTCTTGCTTTGGGGGCTAAGGATGTGAGGGGGAGGGAGGCAGTCAGTCTTGTCAGCAAAGGTGAATGTAGGAGGAAGCCACTGTGGGGATACACATGGGGCTAGCACTTGACCAAGAGGGAGGAGCAGAGATGGGAGTGGAGAGAGGAGAGGAAAAGAAAGGCTGGACTTTGGAATTACTATGTCTGAATAAATTTATGACAGGTAGGGCACGCCTATAATCCCAGTAGCTCAGAAGGCTGAGGCAGGAGGATCGCAAGTTCATAACCAGCCTCAGCAAAAGCGCAGTGCTAAGCAATTCAGTGAGACCCTGTCTCTAAATAAAATACAAAATAGGACTGGGGATGTGGCTCAGTGGTCGAGTGCCCCCCGAATTCAATCCCCAGTACAAAAAACAACAAAAAAACAAATTTACTCTATTACAGAGTGATATTGACCTTAGGTAGGTCATTTTACCTCTCTGGTTTTCTTAAGAGTAAAATGAAAATAATCTCCACACAAAAGGCACTGTTGAAAAAAAAAACAAGTGAGCTAAGAAGTATGATTATGATTTTTAAATTTTAAATTGTTAAGACAAACACGTGGTAGGATTATTTCTCTATTCTCATAACTGCAGTAATAACTGACCCAAGCCATCTTAGGTCACATAGGTCACTGTACTATGTTCTGTACTCAAGCACTATGTACTATATCCTGTCCTCTATGGCCATCTAGCCCCACTACTCATCTCCACGGAGAGGTGACCGACTGGCTCCTTGGAGACTGTGTGGTAGGGCCCAAAGCCCTAGATGTTCAGGGAAAGGTAAGAGTTTCAAGTCCAGGGAAGGATGCTATGGAAGGGGCTGCCTGGCACCTCTGCCAATATGAGCAGTATGGCTCTCTTCTGACCTTAAAGATGTTGTTCTGGGTGGGGGTATCGATGCCCAAATGGAGCATGGCCTCTCTGGTCACCTCAAAACAATCCTCTGAAAAAGAAACCCAGTGGTGAGCAGGAGCAGCAGGAGGGCAAGGGAAGCAGACCCTGTGCAGAGTGGGCATGTGCTGTTGGGGTAATCCAAGGAGTGGAGTGAAGCTCCACTTACCTTCCAAAGTCCTCTCTGGGTTGGGCAGCCAGGAGAAGGTGGATCCCTTGGGGAGGTGCCACTGGACCCTCTCCTCCTCACTGGCTCCTTTGCATATCTGTGGAAGGGTGGGTAGGTGAACTGGGAGTGCAAGGGTAGCCCAGGCTCCACAGGCCTGGGGTTGGGATGATAGGAGAAATGGATATAATGTCATAAAATTGAGAGAGCCCAGGGTAGGAATGAGAACAAAAGAATAAACAAATGTCATCCTGGATATCTCCCATCTGATGCATACACACACAAAAAATCCTGCTCTGGGAAAGCCTTTAGTCCAGTGAAGAACTACAGCTCCTGACTGGTGAACCCCTATCTTGACTGGAGTGGTACTTCTCTACCTAAGGATGCTCCCTTTCTTAAAACAAGGAGACTTCCAATCCATACCTTGGGGATGCCCAGTCTAGTAAAGGGGCACAAGTCTAGGGAAGCCTCATTCTAGTAAAGGACACAGGTCCCTAAAAACAGAATACCAGCCTCGAAGTCTTCTAGTCTGACAAAGAGGCAGAACATACTCTTCAGCCAAAACTGTGCTGGAAGCCCAGGTCTCATATGAAACAGAGTGTTCCATATTAGTTTATGGGAATAAGCTGGGCACAGTAGCACTTGCTTATAATCTCAGCTACTCAGGAGGATTGTAAGTTTGAGGCCAGCTTCAGCAACTAAGCAAGACTGTCTCAAAAAAAAAAAAAAAAAAAGGGGGTGGGCATGTAGTTCAGTATTAGGGTACCCCTGAGTTTAATCCCTAGTACATTAAAAAAAAAGAAAAGGAAAAAGTTGAGGAATAAGCAGCACTACTAAAAATCAGATGAAGGAGCCAGGCATGGAACATTATGGAGACCTGGAGACAGACCCAGCCCTGCCCTGCAGGTGGGCACTACAGGTCCCTCTTGGCACAGACCTGATAGAAGATGTGGAAGTTCCTCTCACTGGAAGCCTGGCAGGCCACACGAGTTTTCTCTAGGAGGTAGGTCTGGACTGCAGCTCCTGTCATCTGCTGGGCCCTGGCACAAAAAGGTAGGAGCCCATTAGTTGTCTATTTATTTAATAGCCATCTATTCAGCACTTAATGTGTACCAGACTGCCACCTAGCAACCCCCTGCCAACCTATTCTTAGTAGGCTGAGAACCACTCAGAATGTCCTTAGGTATTCTGGGAAATTCCCCTGCATCTAGCTTAGGTGGGTAGGGCCATGGCCTCTGTCTATGGCTTTTGTCCCATCCCAAGGCATGAGCAAAAGCTGTAGCTTAAAGCTCAGGGTTATGGCCCAAAGAGGTAGCAATTTATTTAGAAGTCCCTGAGCAAGGGTATAAGCCGAGGAATACAAAGGCCATGTCAAGAACACCACTCCAGTTCCTAAGGTGAGAGCAACTATGATTATCAAGGTTCAAAGATCACTATAGAGTTTATTGATCCTAAATATTCTCATACACATACATGACAAATTCTGCCCAGAGAGGTGACCAAGGCTGGTGACAGCCCCAGCAGTTTCCAAACCCTGGCCAGTCCCCTCACCCCCCACCACGAGGGCCAAGGAGGCAACAGTAATTACCTGTTCAGCTGGAGCTGGATGAACTTCCCAAAGCGACTGCTGTTGTCATTCCTCAGTGTACATGCATTCCCTACAAATAACACTTATGTTTGCATAACTCCCCTAGGTTTTAGAGTTCCCAAAGGAACAAAAGGATGAGCATGGCTGCCCATCCTCAAGTCACCTAAAAGCCCTTTTGTTGGTTTCTGTATCATGGGGGACAGGATTAGGAAAAGGGCACTCAGGCCTTGGCAAGCAAAATGCAGAAGAGTTAGAACTTCCTGGCAAGGAGGTGGAATGAACAAGCCTACGCATCAGGAACTTTTTTTGTTTGAAGGGAGGTCAAAAACATCACACTGTCATTATTGGCAGGAAGATATATCATCTGGGCTTCAGTCTCATCAAGGACACCAATAGCTATGCTTCCTTAGACAAATCTCCTTTAAACCATCTGGAGACTGAATGGAAAGATAGGATTTGGACTAGATGAGTCACCAGGTCCTCTTCAACACTGTTACATGTGTCTAGGATGAAGGCAAGATGACCAAATGACATCCCCTTTATTGGAAAGAGGTTGGGGGGAACTGGGAGAAGGCCAGAGGGGGTCTTAGAGCAGTGTTCCTCTTCATGCCAGGTGGCAAACCCTAGAGAGGAAATGGGACTGAAGTATAGTACAGAGGTTGCTGAACTCACCAAAAGCTTCCATGACAGGGTTGGAATTCAGGATCCGCTGTTCGATCCTCTCGGCAATCTTGTGGTTCTCCCAGGAAGTGGGTGAGGTAGCTACGACAGCATAGAATTTCATCAGGCAGCGGGACGTCCATGTCTGCAGGAAAAAACAGCCTCATGGGAGCTGTGTCCATGTTCTTTCCTATTACCAAGCCTGCCTGAGGAAGTGGTGTCCATCAGAATGCTCTTCTAAGAACCACCATGTGTGTTGCTGACCAAATAAATGACTACTGAATTAAACTCTGGCCTCGGCAATGCACTATTATAATTGTGAAATGGGAGGGTGCATCTCAGTTCCTCTCAGTTCCAGAGAATGCACTAAGAATGAGGGGACCTGGGCAGTGTCACAGCTAATATTGAATACTCCACGGAGGCCCTGAACTACAGTGGTTTTCTGTGTTTTCTTACAAACCCTAAAGAGGCAGATATAATTATGCACATGTTTTTAAAATGATAAAACTGCAGAATTAAAAAAATTTAATTTGTTAAAGATCAGTAAATGACAGAGCTCTGATTAAATGCAGGCAGCCCAAGTATAAAAATTCTTTAGTTTCAATCAGTTGAATGAGGTAAATTTTCACTTTAAATTTCCAATTATTTGTTGCTAGGACATAGAAATATAATTGATTTTTATATATTGACCTCATATCCTATCATTTCACTAAACTCTATAGTTTTTTAGCTATAGTAGTGATTTTTGTTTTTTGTAAATTCTTTAGATCTTTCTATGAGGCTGGAGATGTTCCCTCTTTTCTATTTTCTGAAAGATTTTGGGTAGATTTAGTAACATTTCTTCCTTAGATGTTTGGTGAATACAAGTAAAGCTGCCTGGGCCTGAAGTTTTCTTTGTAGAAAGTTATTTTTTTTTTTTTTTTTAAACTGTGACTTAAATTTCTTTCATAGATATGTGCTATTCAGGTTACATTATTTCTTCTTACGTGAGCTTTAGTAGTCAGGTAGGGGGTCTTCAAGTAAATTTCTCCATTTTATCTTAAGTTGCATAATTTATTGGCATAAAACCAGTCATACTTTCTCTTATCAATCTAGGATCTATAGTGACAGAAAGACAGAGAAGTTTTCTTTTTGGTACTGGGGATTAAACCCAGGGACACTGAGTCACATTCCCAGTCCTTTTTAGTGAGACAGGGTCTCATTAAATTGCTTAGGGCCTTGCTAAATGGCTGAGGCTGGCCTCAAATTTGTGATCCTCTTGTCTCAGTCTCCCAGATAGCTAGAATTATAGGCATGTACCACCATGCCTGGCTTAAAGCCCCCCTACCTTTTTGTTTGATACTGGGGATTTAATATAGGGTACTTTATCACTAAGCTACACCCTTGCCCTTTTTATATTTTGAGGCAGGATCTCACTAAGTTGCTCAGGGCCTTGCTAAATTGCTGAGAAGACTGGCTTTGAACTTGCTATCCTCCTGCCTCAGCCTCCCAAATTGCTAGGATTACAAGTAAGCGCCAGCATGCCAGTTTGGCTTAAGAGCCCTTCTGATGTGCCCTTAACCATTATACTGGAATTCCCATCAGCTTACTTTATTTTCAGTGCTGGCACAAAACTTCAAGAAGGGGAAAGTATTTTACCCCAGGTGACAGCAGAGCTAGTAGGAGAGCCTGCATTGGAACCTGTCTCTGGAATTCTGTCCCAATACTTACCCACTATGGTATACTGACTCTCTGTGTTGGCCAGCCTATCTGTGAATGACAAGGCAGCAAATGACTCCACAAGGAAAGACCACTGCCTTTCTACAGTTATGAGTTGACAAGGTAGAAAAGTGGTCCTCCTACCTTTCCAGCACCACTCTCTCCACTGACCACAATGGACTGGTTAACTGGCTCAATCAGGCTCTTGACATTTCTATAGGTCTGTTCACCCACAGTGAAGATGTGGGGTTTCAGTTTCTGAAATATCAAAAAGGGAATGGTCATGTGAGAAAATTTCTGTTTTCAAGAAGTAGTTGAGCCAATGATGGCTGAGATGGGGAGGCTGCCAACAGAAATGCCAGGATACTTTCTCCAGAAAAACTTCCTGGATTTAACAGTGTTAAGTCCAACTGTGGAACTTCTATAGTGACTTCATTCACATTTTCTCTGCCTGGAAGCAGTGCTGGTCTCAAGCAGTTAGCAGTCAGTGACATTGACACTTTATGTTCCCATCTTATTATTATTTTTTTTTGGGGGGGGGGGTACTAGAGATTGAACTCAGGGACACTTGATCACTGAGCCATATCCCAGTCCTATTTTGTATTTTATTTAGAGACAGGGTCTCACCAAGTTGTTTAGCAACTCACTGTTGCTGAGGCTGGCTTTGAACTTATGATCTTCCTGCCTCAAAGGTGCTGGGATTACAAGTGTGCACCACTTCACCCGGCCCTTATGTTGTTTTATTTGTCTGTTGCTTATTATGTTATTGTACTTTGTAATCTATAAAAAAAAAACAAAAAACTTTTTTACAAGTTACTAAGAAATCTGTGCATAAGTAAGGTTGAATAGCTAACATTTTATAGATGTGGCATCTGAGATTCAGAGGAATTAAATAACCTTCCAAGGCCATTCAGTAAGTAAGTATTTCCATGTGATTTGAATTCCAAAACCATTGTTCTCCTTTCCTTCAACAACTATTAATCTTCCTCAATGTGCTGGGTACTGGGGAGACAGAACAGACCATGACCTGACTTTTCCCTTTGAGACAACGATGATAGTATTTAATATCAGGACAGACTTCCCTGGATTCTACCTGGATGACTCCCCATGCATGAACTTCTGGAGAGCCTGGCCATCTACATGATGCCTGGCCAGTCCAGCCAGCAATGGTCACCTACAGCCTCCTGAAGGAACACTGAGGATGCTTTCAGAATTATCATCAGCCACCAGCCTTTGTCCCAGCCACCTCTCACCTGGACTATTACAAAGCCTCCAACTGTTTTCTCTGCCTCCTGTCACCTTCCTGAACTCAATTCCCAGAGTAATTGCTTCCCCAGTGGGCTCTGTTTGCAGTCTTACCTCCACCCAGATGAAGCAGCCATGTGGACTCTGCCTGCTGTGGGCTTCAGACTCTTTACAAACAGTCCCCACTTTCTCCTAGTCCTACTCTCATCTACTGCCTCTCTCCCCACAGCCTCCCTCCTGCCAGTAGAAAGTTTGTTCTTGCCTCTCCCTGAACATATCAAATACTTTAAAAACAAGGAGCCCATTCCCTGCTTACACCCCCATCCCCACCACCCCACCCCCCAAATAATTTATTATTATAAACATGTGCTGAATTTTCTAGGGCAATCCTTTTGTGTATGATTTTATTCTTTTCTAAAAAGATGGTTAGTTAAATATATGTCTTTGAAAATCCTTTCCTATGAATAAACCCAAAATTAAGGGAAAAAACATCCTTCAATCTATATGCCTATTTTAGGTTCCAAATTTAGCTAAATATTTATTCCCCAACTCATACCTTCTTTCAATAGTCATTTCTTTTGTGTCCAAATTTCTGAGAGTGCCTGTTGGGCAGAGCCATGGCACCCAGTTTTGAATGACGATATGGCTGGTAAATAGATAGATAAGAATGGGGAATCTGCAAATAGGTCTAGGTGGAGCCCTGAGGCCATGGGAAACAGCTGAGCCTTACCTGGGGTTGAGATGCAGTATGGTACTCTCTCATTATTTCTGGAGAGTAGAGCCCAGGGACAGGCTTGAAGGGGTTCAAAGCTACCAAGGTGCAGCCAGCATTGGTGTAGAATGTGTCCACCATGTACCGGGCCTGCAGGCACCTTAGAACTGAGGTGGAGATACTTTTAGCAAAGTCTGCCTCAAATACAGATAATTCCACACACATAGACAGACCCACATCTGCTTACCGGCCCTCCCTCTGTGATTAATCAAGTTCTATTAGATCCTAAGAACTCCCTGATGAATAGGTACAAGATCTAATTAAGACGAGCCCCAAAACTGGACCAAGCCTGCCCTGGGAAGCCCAGGTGTAGCTGCCAGGCTCCCGTGGGCAGAAATCTGGAGTGGCCTGCCTGGCTCCAGGTCAGAAGCCTTGCTTGTCTTGGTCTGAACTGGGAAAGCTGTGCTGGATACTCTCACTGCACCTCTGCCCCTTGGAGACTGTACTCTACAGGAGAGGGAGGCCCATACCTGTCTCCAGTGTCACAGGATTCACCTTGGTGAGGTCATCTAACTGGTGCAGTGGGGCCTCCCCACTCAGGAACTCTTGTATGTCTTCTCTGAGGGACACTCTGCTTTGGTCATGAGAGCTGGAACTGTGGCCATTCAACTGGAAAAGAATAATGTAAGGACCATGAGAGCTGGGACTCAGACCAGCTAGCAGCTAATATGTTGAGAGCTTCCCGAGTAGAAAAATAACAGGACTCTACAATCAGAGTCTAGCAGGGTTCAGATTTCAATTATGCCACTTACTGGTCCTATGAAACTAGGTAATTTACTTAATCTTGCCAAACCTTCTTTATTTGTAGATAATGTAAAACAAACTCAGGGCTCTGGGGAAGAAGAGACATACATTTAGTCAGGGCCTTGCACACAGTAAATGTTCAATAAATACTATGTTATCTCCTCTGCTAAGAGCTTTAGCCAAGTCAGCTTCTATGGTATCAGACTTACTGAGTCTGTTTGGAGAAGCCAGAGAGGGGCTGCTGTAGGAGTATGGAAAGAGAAATGAACATGGATGGAGCTTGTTTTAAAGAGACCATTCAAAAAAGTAGCCTCATGCCTTCGTCACCTGCCTCTTGAGACTAAATCTGGCCTAGTCAATGAATTGGTTCCCTCCAACCTGGGTCTGCTTGAGCAGATGCCTGGCTCAGAAGGCTGCAACAGGTCAAGAACCTGCACCAAGGGGAACAGGCTCTATCTTTGCCTATCTTTGATGCCAACACTTTCCATATGTTTCATCTCCCTACTTTCTTCCCTTTTCATTCCTGTCTGTCACCTGGTGGAGGGTGATGGTAAGAATGGAACAGAAAGGATGGAGTGGCAGGAGAAGACAGGCACCTGGCTGAAATCTGCTTCTGAAGGACAAGGTCTGTGACATGACATGTGTGGGTTTCCAATGAGACTGGTGAGCCCCAGAAGTTCAAATCCCTCAGGGAGTCAAGCCATGGTGGCAAGTTTCATCTGAGAAGCCCAGCAATGAGTTTCTTCCAAAGATGCTGCCAGTTCTCTGAACTTTGGGCCACCATAATCTGCAAGGCAGTTTCATTCCTTCTAGGGTAACATAATCAGCACAGCTGAATCTATGCAAACCCCTCTCTCTAGTGAAAAACAAAAAACCTCACTCACAAATATAGCTATAAGTTATGAGAAGCTCTGATCCAACCAGAGGCAGTGGAGTAAAATGATCAAGAGCCTGCATTTGAAAGCTAGATCACCTGGATCTGAATTCTGATTCTACTTAGTAGTTATACAATCTTATGTTTCTTAAACTTTTTCCATTTTGATTTTCCTTATCTGTATAACGGAATGGGGACTGAACCTACTTCATAGATACCGAGAAACATAGAAAAGTGTTTAGAAAGGCATCTGAAATATGACACATTTGTTATTGTTATAAAGGTTGGTCTTCTAATTAGGCAATAGAGCAAGGGCCCTAAAACTATACATGTCTTTTTTTTTTTTTTTTTTGTACTGAGGATTGAATACATACATGGGCACTTTACCACTGAGCTGAATCTCCGTCCTTTAATTTTGAGACAGGGTCTTTCTGAGTTGCTGAGGTTAGGTTAGCCTCAAACTTGCAATTCTTTTGCCATAGTGAAGGAAAGGGAGTTGCTGAGTTAACAAGCGTGTACCACCATGCCTAGTTAGAATTTATGATTGTAAAAAATGGACAGTAATCACAACATCAAGAGGGTAGACTGCTTAAATTTTGGATCACCATACAATGAAATAAAACAAGTTACAAGAAAACACAATACCTTACAAGTTTTAAAATATATATACTTGAGGGGGAAATCTAGAACAGTCTCTAAATGTTACTTATCTCTGGGTAGTAAGCTTATGGACAATTTTAATGTTCTTTTTCCTTATCTTTACTTTCCAAATTTCTGATAAAGACATTTAACTTCTTGGAGTCTTAGTACCAGAATTGGGATACAATACCATTGTATAGTATATAATACTATATCTTTCTCATGGAGATGTTATTAAGAATTAAACAAAATTGCATGTAGCACAGTGCCTACAACTGTTGAGCACACAACAATGGCTCAACACAGGGCAGATGCTAGAATGGTTACAGTGAACATTACTCCTTTTTTTTTTGGCGGCGGGGGGGTGGGGGTGGTACTGGGTATTGAACCCAGAGGCACTTAACCACTGAACCACATCCCTGGCCGTTTTTATTTTGAGGCAGAGTCTCCCCAAGTTGCTTAGTGCCTTGCAGTTGCTCAGGGTGGCTTTGAACTGCCTCAGCCTCTTGAGCTGTTGGGATTATAGGTATGCAGCACTGTGCCTGGCCCATTACTACTTTTTAATAATAAAAAATGTCAAATGGCAGTATCTACTATAGCTTCTTTGGCTGGCCTGCCCCACACTTGGTTATATTGTTGAGTCTCAGGCATTTATCTACCTAGACCACCACTAGACCATAAATTCCTGCAGAACAGGTACCATTTTAAACATCTGCCTCAGTCCAGTGCTGTGCAACACTTAATAAAACAAAATCTCAGCAAATATATTCTGTCATTCTCTCTGATCAGGAACTATATATGAAGAATGACACTAGTATGAGAAGATGCTTCACAGTGAAGGGTGATTTGGAATCCTACAGGCCAGAGGTGACAGTAGCTTTTTCAGAGAAGCAGAAGCCTGGAGTAAGAGCAGGTTTCATGCACCCCATGATCCATTAATCAGAATCCTCTGTATATCCACAGTCATTGCCCACATTTTTTACACATGCTAATCCCTTTGCCTGGACTGCTTCTTTTCCTTTTCCACTTACCTAATTCCTTCTTATTAAGATTCAGTCTCAAAGAACACTCCGAGAAAGCCTAAGGCTTCCACTGTTCTTCAAAAATACATGCTGGTAGAGGCATCTCTCAGGATTCCCTCTCTGTTCACCAAAATGCCTAAGGAGTCCCTAAAGAAAAGAACTAAAAACTATAACAGAACTGATTCAAATGAGTTATCAGGAAAAGCATTAGAATACTATCTGAAGACAGAAAAGAAAAAAGGCCTTCAAGGGATCTTTCCTGTCTTTCCAGGTTAGGCCAGTGGAAGCTTCATTTGGGCAAACAAAAGATGGGAAGGTGTCTTAAGTGCGCAAAGGCCTGGGTTACAAAAGATTGAGGTTTTACCTGCTGGAGCATCCTGCTTCACTGTGGTGAGCCAGGGTCCTGGGTTGCAGGCACAAGGAGTGCTAATCACCTGGTCACTGGGCCACCAGCATGGCTCTAGCAAAGGGCTCAGGTCTGGAGGGATCTCAGAGAAGTCATCCCAAAGTCTGTGGCATGAGAGAGAAGACAAGGGCCACGCACAGATGAGAGCTTCTCCAGGGTGACTCATTCCTTCTCTTCCCTCTGAGGAGGAGGAATCAAATGAGAACCAGGGCAGGTCTGGGCAGAGAGTGAGAGTCTGTCCTTTCCTTTTGCCAATTAGGGAACAGGAGAAACTTTGATGAGAGCCTCCAGAGATTCCCCAGGCTAACTGCTGATGCTTCCTTTCTAGTAAAATGTCAGGGCCAGTTTTATTACAGCTTTAGGGTTAGAGTTGTGGTGGGGATGTAAATCTTCTGGGTAAGTATGCCACAGAGGATGAAGATACCTGGGTGTCAGAAAGCCTCATGCCCTATTTTCTTCACCCTACATGGAAACATCCAATTTCAGTGTAGCCAGTAGCTGGTAAGGAGGAGAGAGACTGGAGTCAACACCTGAAGCTCCAGAAAAGCTGCTATGTGAAAGGGATATCACAGTTCAGCCATTCATTGGGTGTGTGACCTTGGGTAAACTATAACACCTACCTGGAACCCCCAACTTGAAAATGGGTATACATCACAAGTGGTTGTGAAGGTCAATAAAGTCATGATTTGAAAGCACCATTCAAAGTGCAAATATGAACACACACAGAGGATAAATATTGTTAGCACTGCAAATGAGGGTTGATAATGTTAATTGGGTAGAATTCAGGTGGAATCAGTGTCAACTTCAAGGTGAGAGGAGTGTTATAAGGCTAGGCCTAGGTCAGTCTCTGAAGAAAGGTAAATTATCTTCAGATTTGGAATTTCTCAGGCCTCAATACCTCTGGCAAGAATAGTTGAGGATAAGGGGCACCTGGAAAGGATTAATCCTGGTAGAGACTTCTGAAGGCTCTGGATACATCTAACTTTCAACGAACCTAGAGATAGAGACTTCCTTGGAAACTGGAAAAAGGGGCAGTATGATTATGTTGGACACTTTTACTCTGAACAGACAGTACCCCTCCAAGAGACAGCCAGGCATAGGTCTCTAGAGACTCAAGGAGAACAAAGCTCCCTGAACTGAAAGCTCATCTTGAGAGAGCTCCATTGGGGGAGCATACCAGGGTGTGGGGTTGGAATCCAAAGCTCACAACCCGACTACTGCAGATCTCAAGAGCTACCTTATTACTTTCATTTGTAAAATGAAATAATAATATCCAGACCTCACAGTGCTAAATTAAGGCTCAAATAAGCTACTACCTATGAGAGCACTTAGCAAATGTTGGTTATTACCATGTAGCGTCAGCTTTTAGCTGGAGTCGTCGGATTAGAGCGGTTTTCTCCAGTTCTCCGGGCTGCTTCAGCTCGCTCAGTTCGTGGTTACCACGAATTTCTGGAAAGGGCGTGACCACTGTGGGCAGAAGGGAGTAATGAATAGGTGAAACACCAAGTCAAGGCAAGTGGCAACTTGATCACCAGCTCCTCCTCCTATCCGGCCTCAGTTTCTTTCTTGGCTCCAAGAGCAGTGGGAGGGCAGCCGCGGAGAAGAGCTGAGTAAGGGTCTTCAGAGACCAGTTGGCCCCGCCCCAGGTTCCTGGCGGGAACTGGGCGATATGCCCATGGTGCCACGGCTAAGATGCCGCGCCGAAAGCACCTGGCACCGGCAGAGTGTGTCCTTCCCACGAAGGTGGACGCAACCTCGGCCAGGGCGTGGCTCCCTTGACCCCTCCCGGGACCAAACGCCCCTCCCCAGTGCTTGGATAGGGCTGGGAGAGGAGCAGGCGCCGGGACCCAAGCTGGGACTCCTCCCCCGCCCCGCGCAGGCAAGGTGGAAAGTGACCGTGAAAGGTCCTTGTGAAAGGTCCTTGTTTTGGACAAGGACCACGAGAACTGGGAGAACTGGGCTGCCTCCTCCTGGGACACGAGAATGTCAAAAAGAAAAGGGAAGATGGAAAGAAAACGGCGATTTAGAGAGGAGAGGGGAAGATGTCCCTTCTACCATGGCCCTGTAGGAAAAACTGGCTTCCCTGACCTTTCAGGGCCGCTACAGATTTCAGATCTGGGCTGGGGGTGGCACTCACCGATCCCACGGCCCGACCGGCGAGCGTGCAGACCCGGCCCGGGCCGACTGGAAGGGCGGGCGGGCCCGCAGGAAGATCCCAGGGAGGGGAGGGGAGGGAGGGAAGGAAGGAGGGGAGGGAGGAGAGCCGGGAGCAAAAGTCTGGGAGAGAAAGTCCGCACCGCCGGATCGCAGCCGGCCCGCGGCTCTTCTGGCTAAGTGGCCGGGAGCCGGCCGGCTCCTCCCCTGGGGCGGGGCTCGCACACGCGGTGCGGGGCGCACGTGGCCTTGGGGGTCCCGCCTGCGGGCTCCACCAGAGACTACTCGAGACCCTGGGGTAGAAGCGGGTGTTACGGCAGCCTCCGTTCGGGGGGTCTGGGCGTGGGGAACACGTGTGCCTCGACCCGTTTGGTGGAGGCCGCCGTAGCCAAGCGTCACGCGGTTTCTCGAACCCGATTTCCCTGACAGGGCTTCGCTGTGGGGTCTGAGGGGCCGGGATGAGGCGCATCACGCGCCTTTTCCGCTCCTCTCACTGACCCGCCCATGGCCACGACTCGAGTGTCTGGGCTACAGAAGTCCTACAGAGGACAGGCGTAGGGAGCCGGCGGGGCGGGGAAACATGCGACATCCGGCGGGGCCGCGCGGAATCTGCCGCTCCGAAGAGTAGGCAGCGCCCCAGCGGCCGGAAGCGCCGCTCGGAAGGCGGAAGCAGCGGGCTCCACGGGAGCCTGCTTCTCTAGCGGCGCGGACGACCCTCCTGCAGGGACGCCTGCAGCACCTGGAGCAGGTGAGGTAAAAGGGCAGGGCGTGGCCGTGGCGGGCGTCTCTCAGGAAAAGGACTTGTGCAGGCTGACCGATTCGGACCGGTTAAGGTGATAACTGTTGCAGGCCTTAATGCGCGCATATACTCATTTATTTAATTAGTATGGTTCGTGTTTGGCGGACAAAAGTGTTCTTCCAGTGTGCCACCTTTCAGACGTTGATAAGTGGCAGAGAAGTGTTTTTTATCCCTTTAAAAAGAAGCCGCTAGGGCTGGGGTTGTGGCTCAGTGGTAGAGCGCTCGCCTAGCATGTGTGGGGCCCTGGGTTCGATCCTCAGCACCACAGAAAAATAAGTAAAATAAAGGTATTGTGTCCACCTGCAACTAAAAAATATATATATATATATTTTAAAGAAGCAGCTAGCCCTTGTATATGCAGCGTGATGCATCTTAACCTGAAAATATGGCTGCCCGTTAAATGAGGGAAGGAGCAACCTGGGGCTCAGGAAGGCTCGCCCTTTGTACCAGAGGCTGTAGGTACAGAGGTTCTCAACAGAAACTAGTGACCTCAACTACAAAGTGTACTTAGTCTCCCTCTTCCTGTGGTTTAAAGTGATTAGTCATGTGTATACAATGTTCATTAAACAATGTAGAGTACTATGCGCTGTCCTAGAAATTTCTGCCTTTGATGCCAGTCTTACAGTTTGATCCCCAGTTCACCTTTGTGAGTGTATATGAGAAGAGCTTTCCACCAATAATTTCTAACTCTCTTGTATGACATGCCTGTCCTACTACATCCATGTTGGCGTCTTACCACAGTCCTTGGAAGGGGAATCACAAGTCTTAGGTTCTGCACCTGATTTGAAATCACTAGGGCCTAAAGTTTGGTTCTGAAATCTAGAAATGAGTAAAATTAAATTGGGTACATATGTATGCCGATTTCACAAGAATGTTGCTTTCCACAAATCTATATCTTTGCTCTTGTTTCACAGGAAGGAAAAAATGTCTCAAAAACAGATGAAAGAAGCTTTTGTCAGTAACCTCAATGGAACCAGCGTGTTGGAAATCAACCAGGGCTTGTGCTTTCCTGCATTCTGTATCCTGTGCAGAGGGCTCCTGCTCATTTTCTCACAGCATTTGTGTTCCTTTTCACATACCTGGAGAACTCGATTCTTCATTGACTTTGTTGTTTTAATAGTTCCCCTGGTGTACACTTTGACCATTTTGCCTGCAATTATCCTTCCTGAGCATATCACTATAATGATCTGTTGTGGAGGGCTGCTGCTCTATCAAATTTACCAAAGGAGAACTTGCTATGCCAGAATGCCTGTCCAGAAAATCCTTGAAAAATTCATGAAAATCAGTCTAGAATCAAAATACAATCCAGCCATTACCTATTACCGTGTAATTAACAGTATATTTACAGCTATTGCCATTTTGGCTGTGGACTTCCCACTTTTTCCCAGAAGATTTGCCAAAACTGAGCTCTATGGAACAGGGGCAATGGATTTGGGAGTAGGCAGCTTTGTTTTTGGGACTGCAATGGTTTGTCCAGAGGTCAGGAGAAAATATACCAAAGGGTCCAGATTTTATTATCTTACAAAATCATTGTACTCTTCTTGGCCATTATTCTTCCTGGGACTAGGACGGTTAATTGTTATAAAATCCATAGGCTATCAGGAACATTTAACTGAGTATGGAGTTCACTGGAACTTTTTCTTTACCATAATAGTTGTGAAACTGATAACATCACTGCTTTTAATGATTATTCCCCTAAATAAATCCTGGATGGTGGCAGTCAGCATTGCCATGTTATACCAGCTAGCCCTTGACTTTACCCCCCTGAGGAGGTTAATTTTATATGGCACTGATGGCAGTGGCTCGAGGGTTGGTTTTTTAAATGCCAACCGAGAAGGAATAATCTCTAATTTGGGGTATGTGGCGATATATATGGCTGGCGTACAAACAGGGTTATATATTCTTAAGAATAGAACACATATCAAAGACTGGTTCAAGGCAGCATGTTGTCTTCTACTAGCAGCTATTAGCCTCTTCATCTCTCTCTACATACTTCAAGTAAATGTAGAAGCAGTGTCCCGAAGAATGGCCAATTTTGCCTTTTGTGTGTGGATAGTTGCTTCTAGCCTGATCCTTCTTAGTTCTTTAGTATTGAGTGATATAATTTTGATTTTTGCCAAATTTCTAATTAAAGGGGCTCTAGTACCATGTTCTTGGAAACTTACCCAAGCATCTTCTACAAATAAAAAGCATTCAGAATCTCTAGTCCCAGAAGCTGAAAGAAAAGAATCCAGTCTTTGTTTAATCACAGCTCTGAACAGAAACCAGCTGATTTTTTTCTTGCTGTCAAATGTAACAACTGGTCTGATCAACCTAACAGTAGATACATTACATAGCAGTACCTCATGGGCCTTATTTTTACTCAAACTCTATATGTTTACTAACTGTTTAATTATATATTTACTTAATTTGCAAGGTAAAACTATAAAATTTTGGTAATCAGAGACAGGATGATATTTGAGCAACATGATTTTAATAGGGAAGAATTAAGTGTGGAGAAAAATCTGCTGTTAGCAACCCAGTCTTAATCATACTTTGTTATGAAGAATTCCAATCCTCTATGAAAGTAATGATTTTTTTTTTTTTTTTTTTTGTATTGGGGATTGAACCCAGGACATTTTTACCACGGAGCTATATCCTTGGTGCTTTTTAAAATTTTGAGACAGGGTCTTGCTAGGTTGCTAAGGCTGAACTTGAACTCGTGATCCTCCTGCTTCATCTTCCCAAGTTGGGATCATAGGCATGTGCCACCATGCCTGGGCTTATATTTTTTTATTTGTACTTTTTAGAGGTGGGGTCTCTATGTTGCTTAGGCTGGGCTCCAACTTGAGATCCTTCTGCCTCAGCCTCCTGAGTAGCTGGGTTTATAAGCATGTACCATTGCACCTGGTTGCTTCATTAATGCATCTCAAAATTACATAAAACACACCAATGAGGAAGAAATAAAGACTTCTGATAGAGTTTATTTATTAGATGCCAGTATTTTAAAGAAACTTCACAGTTTTGACGCTTAGAAGATTGGACCGTGAGAACTTATATTTTCCAAAAACTTCGCATTTGCCAGTCTATTTTTGATTGTACTACTTTTTATAGTGTTAATTGAAATGTTTACATTAAAATATTTCAGTATGAGCTGTGGACTGTCAATACTCCTTTACTGCTTAACTTTAGTCTTTTAATAAAGCCTAGGAATAAGAAGTTTAAAATCAAATACTTACGAAGTCAGAAAACAAATGCTCCAAAGAATAGACTATATTGTATGATGTAGCTTGCACCATAATTATGAAACAATTTTTGCTTTCAAATATTTTAGCCTAGTTGTGCTTGGGAGACAATGATAAAACAGATTTCCTGGTGTCTTGGGGCTTGCAATGTAGTTGGGGAAAACACATTAAACAACTGAACTGTTAAGTGATTTTAAAAAAAGTATAGGTGGCCTTGAGTATCAAACCAAGTAACCATTTAGTAAGGAATCAAAGTTGATGTACGGGATAAATTTATCTGTGTCTGAGGGATGGGGTGGGTGTGGGAGACAGTAAAACAGCCGAGAGTATTCCAGATAGGATGAATCTTTCAGCAAAAGTCCATGAGGAGGAGGGAATCCAGCATATCAATAGAAAGAAGGCTGGAACTCAAGAAAAGGGAAGATGGGGCTGGGGATGTAGCTCAAGTGGTAGCGCGCTCCCCTGGTATGCGTGCGGCCTGGGTTGGATCCTCAGCACCACATACAAAGATGATGTGTCTGCCGAAAACTAAAATAAATATTTAAAAAAAAAAAGGGAAGATGTAGGCAGTGAGCTGGAGAAGGTAGCAGGGAAGATCATTGACTATGTTAAGGGGAAAAGAACCAGTGGGAAAAGTGAAAGCCACCAATTGCCTGGTTTACTTTAGTAAAACTATGGTTATACTGTTCTAATGTCTGAGATTTGGAGTCATGTTCATAAGTCTACTCCAAGTAGACCTACGCTCAAAATCTAAAATTTTAAGAATCCTAAAAATCCTTAGTTTCCAGTTCTAATGTTCTATGTATATCATTTAGAGGGGGCAAAAAAATCAATTACAATTTGCCTATAATTCCATTTTCAAGTAGAAATCTGATTACTACAAAAATAGCTAAGGGATGGTCAGAAAGTAAGTTTATATTTGGTAAGCAATTTGGATTACTTGTATAGTGTAGAACAGCTGGAACTTCCCCTAATATTAAATTTTAGATCACTGTTTTAATTTGTTGCTTCTGGAATTAGTTAAAAAATGTTTTACAGTGCTTCGGATTGGACTCAGGTCCTCTTGAATGCTAGGAAAGTTCTCTTACTGATCTATAGCCCCAGTCCCCAAATTTATTTTAATATATGTTTTAAATGTGACTATCATACTATTAGTTCACTTCAATTTGTTAAAGGTATGGCTAATTTAACATTAAGGTGGCATTTTATATTTGCTAATTACAACTGATTACATTTGGAGTTAATGTATTATTGAGATGAATTTCCCCCAAAAGAAATCAGTATGTGGACTAGTTATAGAGCTATTAAAATAAAAACCAGATTTTATTTTCAATTAAAAAGTAAGACTTTTGAAGTTCAACCAACAATATTACAGTATGTAAATTAAGCAGGACTAGGAAAGGGGACTGGTTTTCCTGCTAACTATGTCACAGTGCCAATACTCCACAATTTATCTGTTCAAGCAATCAGAGGAGGGGAGAAGTGCTCAACCATATTATTTGCTCACTTAGAAAAAGTAATTTAAAGTAAGTTATAACTTTATGAGTATGTTTTATAATTGGTCTGTTTCTTTTTCTCACTAATTGCTTCTTCATACTTTTCTAGCTCTTACATGTCTCTAGGCTTAGGTCTCCTCCCACCCCCTTTGGTACTGGGGATTGAACTCAGGGTCCCTTAACCATTGAGCCACACCCCCAGCCCTTTTTTTATATTTTATTTAGAGACAGGGTCTCACTGAGTTGCTTAGGCTGGTTTTGAACTTGCATTCCTCCTGTCTCAGTCTCTGGCTTCAGTTTACATCTTGGTTGTTACATATACTGAATCATACAAGAACAAAGTGTACTGTTTTTTCCACCACACTTTCAGTTCTGAAAGTCAAGTAAGAAAAAGCTAATGAAATAACATTTATAAAAATGAGAATTGGTATGCAAAGCCACATACCTGACTCTAGTTTACAGAAGAAAAAAATCAGCAATGATTTCCTGGGTTCTAATGTATCAGGATAGATGCTTATGATACAAACAGAAAATAAGACAAAGTCCCTGCCTTCAAGGAGCTTACATTCTAACTTGTATTATTTTCCTTAAAAATTATTTAAGGGAAATTATGTTTCTTTTCTTTCTTTCCCTTTTGCTGTACCAGGGATTCAAACAGGGGTGCTCTACCACTAGCATATGAGCTATATACCCAAACCTTTTGTAAAATTTGAGAAAGGGTCTCACTAATTTGCTGAGGCTGGCCTCAAATTTGTGATCCTCCTGCCTTTGCCTCCTGTGTAGCTGGGACTACACACATTTGCCACTGCACTCTGCATGTGTTTCTATTTTTGACAGGACTTCCTCCTAATGTCAGCTCATGAAAAAGAAAATTTATAAATCCTCAGATTTGGACAACTAGTAATTTAAATGTATTTGACATTTACTACCACATCAAACAACGTAGATATCAGTGAAAACAATACAAAGTATTCTAATCAACTATCATTTTCTTTGCTAGTATCTGGTGTGTGTTTAATAATGAACATAATTAAAATTGGCTACTACATCTTCAGCTTTTCATTCTCAAACATAATCCAAATGAAGTTTAACTGGCTTAGATTAATTGGTAGTGTGTAAAGGAGCACTTCTAGAAAAGCCACAATATTTTTCTTGAATGTTTTTACATAAAACACGATTCTCTAAAAATGTCCAAATTTTGACTATGTACTCTAAACTGTCTGAGGCCACACTCACATCCTATATGCTTAATGGATTTAAGCTAATGATCACACTGTTCTTTCCTAACATGGTGAAGGTATAAATACCTTTGGGACTTAACAATGGTTCTTCCAGTTTATTATGTCACCTACCTTAACAGTGACCACACAATGTCATTAAGTCAACATGGCTAAGGATGCATTATGGGGTATTTTTATTGTTGTGAATTTCTTAGACTTCGTGTGATGACCAAAATATTTTTTAAAGGTCAGTAACAGCTCTAGCTCATTCTACCAGGACGCATAGATCCGTCCTAAAGATTAATCAGTTGTAATTGTAGCAAATGGCTCTATCCTTAAAAATCATCAAGACTTTCATAGGCAAGATACTTCCCAACAACTATTCTGGCTTTACAACAAGCATTAATGACTGCAAGGTAGGAACTGAGTACATGGCAGTGGGCTGCTTCTGCGAGATGGTAAGGGAAGGGCCTTTGGCCATCACCGGTACTTTGCCCAAGGGAATCCCTAAGTTAACATTAACTCAAGCTTAATTAGTTCCTTTGGCCAGGCCACCTACAAAAGCCACTGTCCAGTCTTATATGCTTCTAGTGCAACAACAACAACAAACCTGTCAGCACATGAGTATTTTTCGTTACCCCTGACCCCCTAGCAGGATTTCAATGAGTCCGTGAAATAGTAATGCGGCTGGCCCGGGGTGAATCAGGGTTGGCAGGGCCCTTTCCTACTCCAATCTTCCTGTCGTGGAAGGCGACCTAGTGGTCAAGAGCCTGGAAACCAAGGCCAGAGTTTGTCTCTGAGGGCCAATTTGCTTTCCCTCACTATCGCTGTCAGCTTTTGCTGGCCAAGGAAGCCTCAGTTTACCACTTACCCAAGTCCTCACTGGGTCTCGACCCGTGGGTCGGCCTGGAGTCTGCTACATTTGGCTCCCTTTACTCCAGGCCCCGGGGAGAGCTGTTCCCAGTACCGCGCAGAAGGGGACTGAGGTTTAGCTACATAATCCTCGTACCAGCACTATTTGGGGTTTATTAAAGTATCTAAACTCGGGGAGCACCCACCGTCTCTCATACCGTCTCCTCTGCGAGGATTTCGAAGGCAGCGACCAGAGAACAGCTGCCTGTAGTCTCGCGATAAGAGGCGGGGCCCCGCCCGGAGTTCTGGGCCCCTCCCTGCCCCACCCTCCCCACGTCCCCCTCCTTCCTCCCCCACTCCCCGTGGCGCGAGCGGCTGACTGAGCCTGGAGAGGAAACGGCATTCGGAGCCGCGCTCCCTCCCAGGCCGGCCCTGACGCGGGCCTCGTCAGCCGGTAACGGGGAGCAGTGGGGGTCAGGGAGGCGACCGCGAAAACGGTGAAGGTCAGAACCGGGAACCCTCCTCCGTGAAGGGTGAGGAAAGGGTCTGGGCCTGCCCCCACCCCGTCTCCGCAGAGCTGAGGCGGGGTCGACCCCTCCCAGGGGCGGGGTCGCGCTGGGCAACTGCAGCTTGGGGACTGACTGGGCGGGGCGCAGCGAGAAGGGAGAAAGGGTCGGCTGTGGGCTGAGGGCATCCCTGCGGCGGGAAGCGGAGAGTGGGCTGTGGAGCCGAAGCTGGGCGTTAAGAGTCCTGGAGCCTGGACTCCTGTGACGGGCAGGGAAGCCCCCGGGCCAGCGAGTTCTTTCCGCCTCTCCTTTGGACCCTGACTGGAGGCCGGCGGGCGGCGGGGGAGGGAGGCAGAGCGGCGCGAGGGGGCGGGTCCCGGTGCTACTTGGCGCTGATTGGCTGAGCACGTGTGGAATCGGGTGATGGGAAACGCAGCGCGGCTCTCCGGTCCCCTCCAGCTCCGCGCCCTCCCCCCCGTGGCGAATGTGCTGCGCGGCGGCGGGTGCTTACGCTCGCGGGGTTTGGCTGTTGCAGGCAGGAGCTGGGAGGAGGCGGAGGCGGCAGCGGCAGCGGCAGGAGCAGCAGCGGCGGCAGCTGGGAGGAGGTGGTGACGGTGGCAACGGCAGCGTCGGGGACGATGGCGCGACTGGTGGCAGTGTGCAGGGACGGGGAGGAGGAGTTCCCCTTCGAGAGGAGGCAGATTCCCCTCTACATAGACGACACACTCACGGTGAGCGGGCCGGGCCGGGCTGGGCCCGCTGCTCCCCTGGCAGCTGTTTCCCCTCCTTCCCCTCCCCCAGGCCGAGCGCTGCGCACTGGAGAAAGAGTGTGTTGCAACTCCTAGGCGAGGCCTTCTCTCCGGCAGGCCCCGTAAATTCGCCTTTGCAGTGGGTCTCTTGTCACCCTTTGCCTGCCCCAAGCCCAGTGTTCCGAACGCATTTGGAGCCCCTCTTCCCAGGTTTTCCTTCCTTTTTGAACCTTCTCGCGTTACCCTTTCCTTTCAGGAGACGCTGCTTTTGGCAAAGCACGCTCCTTACAGAGGGTTTGAAGGATCTTAGGTGTTTAGGGCCTATCCCTTACAGAAACCACCTACCCTCAGGGAGACTTAATTATCTGGAAATGTCGCAGCTGCATTGCTACCTGTATTTTTTTAATTTTAATACCATAGCTCTCACTACATGAGCATAATTACCGAGGGCAGACTGACATGCTCTTACTCAGTGAAGATTCCACTAGAATGATTCGATGTCGTTGTAAGTAGTCTCATTGCCTGATACATGAAAACTCCTGAAATGATTGTGTTGCTAGGCCATGACTCTTCAAAATGGGTTTTCTTGACATTAATTCTTTAATTTACAGGTAGATTTAAAAAAAAATTTTTTTTAAAGCATAATACTAATATAAAAAAGCTGATTGCTTATCTGGAGTATAAAGACTCGGTCCTGGGTAGGTGTTTTTTTTTTTTTTTCCCTGTTTGTCTTTTTTTAATAGGAGTTGTTGGTGGTATAGCTTTGCCCACCCTCTGCCCTCTATTTCTATACTATTTCCTTTAAAAGGAAATGGCAGAATTTTGAATTGAATCTGAACAGGAAATGAGTGCAGTTGCTTGTCACTATTAAGAAATGAAATGAACCTTTTCTGAATAGCTCTTGAAATCTGCACTTTGATGATGCTGAAGCCTTGAATTAAACATTTGCCTATTTTGATAAGACTCCTTATTTTAGCACCTTTTGACTTTTTTGCCATTCAAGGGCAATTGATCAGTTTTCTTCCTGGAAAAAATATTTTTTTTTCTTTTGCACTTATCTACTGAAGGTTTTCACATTTTATATAAAATGCAAGTCATTGTAGAGATGACAGTCTATGCTTTTCTTTTTGCCAATATCAATTAAGACTTGATAGAGCTGCAATACTTTTAAAAGAGCTATTGAATGACTTAATTTGTTAGAACTTTTCAAGCAAAAGCATCTATAATTATCCAAGTCCTTTTTTTTTTCCTCCCTTCATGGAGAAAGCATGATTTGGCCTGACATAAAGTAAATAGAATTTGTGTTGATGCTTACTTGTATGTCCTGGTTATGATGGTTTCTGCATTTTTTGCATTAGAAGTGTAATGGACTTTTATTTTATTCTTTTTTTTATTTTTATTTTTTTGAACTGGATTTCTCATTGTGTTGCCTAGAATGGTCTCAAAGTCATAGGCTAAAGAAATCCTCCTGAGTAGCTGGGACTACAGGCACATTCACCCCTGCCAGCTCTGGACTTGTATTTTAAATAGTTAAAAAAGAAAAATAGCACTTTTGATCAAATTAAATGATGACTTTCTCAGTGTGAAAACTCTTGACATCAAGAGTTTATTTGTTGATAATTTTTTTTTTCCTAATTGCCCTCTTCAACATAAACACTTCAGAGGCACAGTTTGAACCTTGTAGATTTATTTCCCAGAATGGCTTTTTAAAAAAAAATTTTTTTTTAATCCTATAGACTTAAATATAAGATACTCTTTTGGTATCTTGAGTATATAATGTTAAAACATGGGGGAAAAATATTGTAAATTTTGAGTATTTATAAAATTCTAAGATACTGTTCTCTCCTTATGATCACTTTTAATGTGAGTGCAGCACATTAATACACCTGTCATCTAGCACTTTAAAGTAACCAATATATATGATGCATTTTCCATAATGATATGAATTTCAAAATTTTCCGTAGAAAAAAGATGTAACCTTGCACTGTGGTTTAGTATGGTGATTACTTCACATTGCACTGGATGGTTTAGTTTTGCTTTTATTGTTCTGTGGACTTGTGGCCAAGACAAATAAATTTAAGCTTTTTATCAAAATGATATTTTATTTTGGGCAATTATTTTTTGAATAGGTTTTTATCCCTAGGGAATGAGTTAAATTTTATTTGTCTTGGACACTTCTACAGTCTTTGAGTGCTGTTGGTAAATGAATTTTAGGGAACATTTTTGTCAAGGACGTGGTATTTAGGAAAACAAGTTCCTTTCAGGACCATTCTACCAAATATCACAAAGAGTGAATGCAGGGCAAAACACCTGTTGGTAGAGAACTGGGAAGAGGAAGTGAAGATGCCTGAGGTTTATATGCTCTGCATTGGCCCATTGATAGTTTGAAGGCAGTGTGTGCCTGAATTTAATGTTTGGTTTGATCTTTGTTCCTAGGGTCTAGAGGTAATGCACTTAGGAAACATTGTGTTTATTTCAAGCACAGTAGTCTTAGACTCTTGTTAACAGCTAGATGTTATTCTAGTTACAATGTTTACAGATTACAGGCAGTTACAAATTTTATCATTTTAGTAACCAGCATGCTGAAAATTCTAGCCTTAATAAATTGATGATTTTAACTTGTATTTATAAAATGAAATTAAGAAACTTGTGTATGAAGAAGAAGTCTCCTCTTTTATGTTATATCCATATTAAAAAGATTCCTGTGGTAGTTTAGTGGTTTTGAACACTTGAATATAGTACTGATATAAATGTATTGGAGAAAAATCCCAAGTAAGTAAACTGGTGGAATGCTTAGGAAAGTGTTGACGTAGGTAGCCAAATGCTGTTCAGTGTTACTAGCTGATTAGAGATACCTTTGAAGAATTAATGTAGTCAAAAGGCACACTCCTTATAAAATCTTGAAAAATAACCATAAATTACCCTTAATCCTACTCCCCAGAGATTAGCAGCATTTGATATAATTTCACTTTTATGAAATATAGATACAGAGTTATCTTGTGTAACATTCTGTAACTTTCTTTCACTAAATGTAATAATGAGAACACTGTAGTTTCTCATTCTTTTTTTGTTTGTTTTGAGATGGAGGTCTTGCTGTGTTACCCAGGCTGATTTCAGACTCCTGGATTCAAGTGATACTTCTGCCTCCCAAATACTGGGACTATAGGCTGAGCCATCACACTAGGCTTTTTGTCATTTTTAAACTTTTTTTTTTGAGACAGATTCTCACTAAATTGCTTAGAGCCTCACTAAATTGCTGAGGCTGGCCAGGAACTTGTGATCCTTTTGCCTCAGCCTTCCAAGTTGCTGGGATTACAGGCGTTTGCCACATACCCAGCTTTCTTTAACATTTTTAATGATTGTGTAATATTATGTTGTATGATATTCCATAATTTAATCATCATTCCATTATGGAACATAGAAGAGGTTCTAGTTTTTGCTATGAATAATACTGTAAGGATAGAAATAATGTGTTAAATCTTTGCATTAAAGTCCCCCCACCCCCTTAGGCTTTTGGAAGCGGAATTACTAGATTGGAGGATAAGAACACAAGTTCTGGGTGCATATTGTCCTGGTGCTATAATATTTTTTGGAAAACAGTTTACCATTCCAATTCAAATCAGTCTAAATAGGCTAAAAACCATGATAAGAATTTTTTTAACTGAGACTTTAAAAAAAGGGTAGCATATGGGGAGTCATGGGGATAGGTGTTTGGCAATTGTTAAAAGTTTAGTAGTTAATTTTTTTTAAACACTTGATTTAATATTTAATTTTACCAGAGGTATTGGATATTACAAATGTTTGTGAATGCAGAAGTAACAGTGAAATCAAAGTGACAATTTTGATAAATACAAACTTAAATACTATTGGTTAGAACTTGTGAGAATGAGCTAAAAACAGATTTTTTTTTTTTTATGGTCAGGAAAAACCAGGACAGATACTTAAGAGTGAAAGTGGGTAATGGATTCAATAAACTTTACAAAGTGGTAATTGCAGCCCAATGATTTGTTCTATTTTTGGCTAGCTAGGATAGGCAACCTCATCATGAAGCTGAATATTAGTGATTCCTCTGTGAAACCACACCTGAAATACTTTACAAGACATTTTTCCTTTAGGTAACCAAGAATCTTAGATTGAGTCAAGGAAGTAGTTTTAAAAAATGAAGAAAAATAGTGCTACTAGTCTCTTTGCCTTCCCTGTTTTCTTATTGTCATCTCTTAAGCCATTGAACAGTATATAGTGATTGACTATAAAATAGTAAGGTAAAAAGCCATTGTCCTAAACATTTCAAAGGCAAGGACAGATCAATTATTTAGGTCAGAGTCTCTAGCCAGCGTAGTATAGAGTAAGTTCAAGAACAATAGAATATTTGGTATTATCCAAGCCAATGAAACCCAAGTGAGACACATAGTATTAGATAAGATTTGGATATTCATACTAGTTAGGTGAAAATAAAGTGATCTAAAATGAGTTTTTTTTTTTTTTTAACTCTCTTACCTCTTAACAAAGGTAAGAGATATTATCCATATAATTGTAATTCTTTAAAGGTCAACAGATAAGTCTCAATATGTTAGATGTGTTGTTTGACCTATAGTTTTTAAAATAATAAAAAAAATTGATCAGAAATAGAAATATAAATAGATTTATACTAAATCTAAAGTTAGAATTTCACTTACAACAGGTTGGAGAGACTTTTGTGAGGTGGGTGCTAGAGATCAAATACTACTTCATGCATGGTAGGCAAACACTCTACCAGTGAGTTATACCTACAACCCAGGCCAGAGAAGTTTCAGTTTGGTTAAAAAAATAATATTCTTTGTTTCTTAAATTGATGGGACTTTCATGTTAAAATAGTGTAGGTAATTGTCTTAAATTTTTTGTTATAGTTGCAATTGGTTTGTGTTGAAATGGTATATATTTGAATTTAGTGAGTGAAAATGCAAAACAAGTGTTAGTTGCTTAAATGGTAGGTTTGGAGTGACTTGGTATGTTCTGTTGAGTTATATGGTTCTGTGAATTTAATCTCTTGCTCTTTTTTTCTTTTAAGAATGTCTTGCTTGGGCTGGGATTGTGGCTCAGTGGTAGAGCGCTTGCCTAGCACAGTTGAACCTGGATTCGATCCTCAGCACCACATAAAAATAAAGGCATTGTGTTGTGTCCATCTACACCTAAAAAATAAACACTAAAAAAAAAAATCTTTAAAAAAATTAAAGTTGCAGAGGCTGGTATCAAACTTATGATCCTTCTGTCTCAGCCTCTCAAGTAGTTGGACCATACCTGGCTTATCCTACACCTTTTTATGACTTTATGGTTAGATTTCTTTTTTCTTTTCGTGGTGCTGGAGATCAAACTAGGGGCTCACACATGCCGGGCAGGTGCTTGCCACTAGCCTGACAGTACATTTCTAAGTACAGTATTTTGTTTTGTTTTGTTTTGTTTTGCTTTTCCTGTACTGGGGATGGAACCCAGGACCTTGCACGTGCTAGGCAAGTGATCTACTGCTAAGCTATATCCCTAGTCCTTGGACTGGGATTTCTAATACCACTATTATTAATTTTTTAAAAAATTTGAGTAGGTTGTTACCTATAATAAATACATTGAACAATGATTGTTAGATATTTTGACCATTTATTTATTCAGTCTTCCTCTCCTGAATATTTAGAGCTAGAGGATTATACTAGTGACTTCAATTTTATTTGATAATGTTGGTGTTGGTAAAGCTAATATATGAAAGTGCTTGAACATATCTAGTGTGTATGAAGCTGTATTAAGTATTATTATTACTTTCATCCTTTGGAGGTGTTAATGAAGATTGAGAAAGAAATCTAAAAACAACATATTGGGATTGATAAGCCTGAAAATTTGATATTTGGTTCTTCAGATAGTGAGATTTGGACAGTTCATCTATATGTATTGAAGAAGAAACTTCCAGAACAGTAAAATCTGTTGAGATGGATGCATGTCTCTGAACATGGGATAACAATTATAGAATTGGAAGCCTGGCACACTGATTTTCCCCTAATAATAAATAATACATGTGCATTATAGTGAATTTAGAACACATAAAGAAAAAAGTCATGTATTGGCCTACTATCTAATCACATATATTTATTTTCTTTCTCTGTAAGATAAAATATACACATATAAAAATGACTCATTATACATGCAGGTTTTGATCCTATGAATTATAATCTTTTGGATTGTTAAATTGATGTTTGTATTATTGTCCATTCTTTCAGGTGTGGTGTGCACCTTTAATCCCAGCAACTCAGGAGGAAGACCCTGTTAAAACAAAGAATAAAATGGTCACTTGCCTAGCATGTGCAAGGTCCTGGGTTCCATCCCCTGTACAGGAAAAGCAAAACAAAACAAAACAAATACTGTACTTAGAAATGCACTGTCAGGCTAGTCCTCAATGGTGGAGTATCTTTTAGCAAGTGCAAGCTTTGGGTTCAATTCTCAGGACTGGAGGGGTGAAAAAAGAATCCACTTATTTCAGTCTTCTTCATTCCTTAACAATTCAAGAAAAGATTTTGTATTTATTGCTTACATTTTCCTTTGTTGTTGATGAGGTCCTATTTATTGTTAGAACCAGGTATATTTTAAATCTTCTATTTCTAATGTGGAAGAAAGAGAATGGTCTCGTCCACTAAAGAAGCAGGTTTTCATGGGGTTGGATGGAGAAGGGAGAGAAGACCACATGCAGCCAAGTGGGATTTTTGTTTTTGTTGTTTTTATTTTTGGTTTTGCCTTAAACAGGTCTCTTTGTCCTGATTTCACTCTTTGGGTATGTAGCAGTTTGAGGCCCTTGTCATCTGGAAATAGTTTGTTCTAGCACAGTATGTTCGATATCTTTAAAGTTGTTTTAGTTAAGATATACATGTGTTATTTTATTTCATTGTTATGAAGGTAGAAGTTTTATCCAGATTGTGTCTCTGGATTTGGGATGCTTCTGTAACTGATGACATGTTAACAGTTAAATGACTCTTGGTAGTACATTAACTCTGGTTCTTCTTGAAATGTGTAGCATTACAGCACAGTGGAATTTACTAATTACTAATTCCCTTTATGTGACATACTGAAACATCCTTAAACTTTAAGCTTTATATCCTCCTTCCCCTGTTAGTGTTTTGATTTTTTTTTTCCCCCTGAGCACATCCCCAACACTTTTTATTTTTTATTTTGAGATAGGATCTCACCAAGTTGCTTGAATCTTGCAGTTGTCCCGCCTCAGCCTCCCATATCGCTGGGATTACAGGCCTGCACTGCCATGCCTTGTCAAATTTTGATATCTGAGTACTATTTCAGTGTACACTTTTAGTTCATGTTTAGAGCAGGCATTTACTATGCATCAGATACTGTTCTAAAATACGTAGGGTATTTAAAAAAAAAAAAAATATATATATATATATATATATATATATATATATATATATATTTTAGTTGTAGATGGTCACAATATGTTTATTTTATTTTCATGTACTGCTGAGGATTGAACCCAGTGCCTCATGCATGCTAGTCTGGTGCTCTACCAATGAGCCATAACCCTAGCTCCACAATACCCTTATTTATTTATTTTTAAAATTTTTTTTTTAGTTGTAGTTGGACGTAATACCTTTATCTTATTTATTTTTATGTGCTGCTAAGGATCAAGCCCAGCACCTTGCACTACTATGCGAAGCATTCTATCCCTGAGCCACAACCCCAGCCCCTATTTACTTATTTTTATGTGGTGCTGAGAATCAAACACAGGGCCTCACATATGCTAGGCAAGCGCTGTACCCACTGAGCTACAACCCCAGCCCTATATAAGATATTTTGTGGACAGGAGGCAGGCAGTTTTTCACTACTGGAATCTGAACCCAGAGCCTCTCATATGTGAGGCAAGCACTATATCACCGAGCTATATCTGAATTCTGATATATATATTTTTAAAGTATTTAAAAAGATTTATTTCATAATCATGAGGAGTTAACTAAAACATCAGGTAATTTGACTTTTAAGTACTGTTATTGGCTAGTGCAAAAACAACAACAATTTTTTGCAATACTGGGGATTGAACCCAGGGATGCTCTTCTACTGAGCTACACTTTCAGACCATTTTAATTTATTATTTTATTTTTTTAAATATTTTTAGTTGTAGATGGACACAATATGCCTTTGTTTTATTTATTTATTTTTATTTGGTGCTGGGCATTGAACCACATGCGAGACAAGTGCTCTACAATTGAACTACAACCCCACCCCCATTTTATTTTTTAATTTTGAGACAGGGTCTTGGCTAAGTTTCTAAGGCTGGCCTTGAACTGAGTTGTTGGGTTTTACTGGCATGAACTGTCTTATATGGCTACAAACACTTTAAAATATAACTTAACCTCACAACTATTCTGTGAGAGATAAATATTGGAAATTATTACTTAATTTTCCTCTGCAGATGAGGAAATTAAGAATCAGGTTAACTTATGAGTTACAAAATAAATGTTAAGTGACATTGCTTGAATTTGAACTCATGTCTGTCTGACTTCATTGTCAATGCTTTTAATGGTATATACCATTCTGGGTTTAGAAGTTTGTATACTGCCTGGTGCCATGGTGCCAAAATAAAAAGTACTAGGCATATAGTTCGGTGGTTAAAAGTCCCTGGGTTCAATCTCTGGAACTGAGGGGTCGGGGAGGAGATTTATTTACTTATTTATTTTTGTGCATGGAATTGAACCATGGAGTGCTCTACTTTTTTAAATTTTGTTTTGAGATAAGGTCTTGCTAAGTTGCTGAGGCCGACCTTGAATTTGTGATCCTCCTGCCTTATTCTCCCAGTTGCTAGAATTACAGGCATGTGCCACCAAGCTGGTAGTATATTTAGATTTTTTTAAAAACCTTTTTGTGTGGGATGGGATTTTGAGGTCTTATTTCTGTCTAGGAGTTTATAAAATAGGCTGTATAATGTGTTTGAAGAGAATAAAATAGTTGATTCCTGTTCTTTTTGCATTTAAGATGGTGATGGAGTTTCCTGACAATGTGTTAAATCTCGATGGGCATCAGAATAATGGTGCACAACTAAAGCAGTTCATTCAGGTAATAGTTTTTAAAATCGGTGTTTTCAGTAGTGTGTGTATTTAAAGAATCATTTAGAATTTAGCTGCAATAAATAAAATTAAACTAAGTTTAAGTTTTGTTTTACCTATAGTTAGACTGAAATGTTTTAGTTTTTACTGTTGCTGTGGTGAATATGTTTACATAACTGATATATGGGCCTGTCATGTGAAAGAGACACTGTGGTGCTAACATTTTACATGTCCTTAAGGTTCTGCTTCACCTGGCCTTCTTTCCTGTTTTTTTTTTTTTTTTTTAAACTCAGGAGCACTAGACCACTGAGCCACATCCCCAGCCCTATTTAGAGATAAGGTCTCACTTAGTTGCTTAGTGCCTCCCTCTTGCTGAGGCTGGTGATCCTCCTGCCTCAGCCTCCCCAGCTGCTGGGATTACAGGTGTGTGGCACTGTGCCCAGCTTTTCCTGGTTTTTAAAGATAGGTAGCTTTTCATCAAGAATTTGTTGGGGGCTGGGGTTATAGTCAGTGGTGGAGAGCTTGCCTAGGATGTATGAGGCCTGGGTTCAATCTCCAGCAGTGCACACACACAAAAAAAGAATTTGTAGGGTTTCTTCTGTATGATTATTTTGTTCAAGTTTAAAAAATAATCCTATTATAATGAGCTTTCTGATTTTTATTTAATTCTTGGGAAATGTGATATTTTATAAATGCATTTAAATATATAACATATAATTAAGATAATGGAAGATTACTTGTTAGTTTACTTCAGAACTCGATTTCTACCTTTAGAGAAAATTTTAAATGAAAAGTTAAAGGTAAATGTGAGAAAGTGCTTCTTGTTAATTGTCTTACCCCTCCATCTATTTTTTGGTAAATCTGAAAGTGTTATTGTAGAGTAGCTCTTCACTCCATTTGGTAGAAGTTATTTACTAGCGTTTTGCCCATTTCTGTACAGCTGTGGTTTTTAATCGTTTTTCTGCCTTGTCATAATCATCAGATAATATTCATATGCACCAGCATATTACTGCAGGCTCCCTCATAAGTAAGATGGTCCTTGTTCTCTCCCACTAATTCATAACACATGTGTCTATACCTCCAGGTTGTGAATTGCTGCTCTTCATGATCACCATGCTAATTTGACTCCTATAGCTAACATAGTGTGTTGTTTAAAGTTGAAGAGAAGATATGGTAGAGCTGCATTGTCACCTTCTTCTTATTATTATTTTTAATATTCACTGAACAAGTCCTCAATTTCCAGATGCAGCAGATGCAGGGCTTCTTTTTGCTATGTCAGGGCGCATACTCCTTAACCTTGGCATACTTGCTCAGTGGTATTTTAGAAATTTGTATACTACCATTTTTATACTATAGATTGAGTTCAATTCTTTTCACTCTGGATTCTAGAGCAGAGTGGTTTGTGGAGCAAATTCAGTACAGCACAGACAAGGCTGATCACTTTGCCTTTCTAACTCAGTTGTAGATAAAAGTGGTAAGCCCTTGGCAGGTTGTACTTACTGTACAAGGATAAGAACCCCAGTAGTGGCGAAAGAGTAATTTTATGTCTTAAGGATTTTTCACTTTACTTTTTTTTCTTTTTCTTAGCGACACAGTATGCTTAAGCAACAAGATCTAAGTATTGCCATGGTTGTAACATCACGTGAAGTCTTGAGTGCACTTTCTCAGCTTGTCCCATGTGTTGGTTGTCGTCGCAGTGTGGAGCGCCTCTTTTCCCAGCTTGTAGAGTCTGGAAATCCTGCCCTTGAACCCCTGACAGTAGGACCCAAGGGAGTCCTATCTGTAACTCGAAGCTGCATGACTGATGCAAAGAAGCTTTATACATTATTTTATGTACATGGGTAAGTATAATAAATTAAGAGAAATGATTTTGTTAACTTCTAAACAATTTGTTAACAGTGATGGTAGCTTTTTTCCTAAATTTGGTTGGGGCAGAAATTAAGAGAGGGATACAATAAACATATAATTTGCAATTTATAAGTTACATAGTAGAACCAGTAGAGAGGGATAGAGAATGAGTATGTAGAATTATTAAGAAAGGTGGTTAGGGAAGGCCCTTCTGCTAAAATGCAGAGTATGGACTTGAATGAAGGGAGTGAGGGAATCATATAGATATCTAGGGAAGGAAGTGAAGGAACAGCAAATAATAAGGTTTAGAGGTTGGAGTTTTCTTGTCATGTCTGAGGAACAGCAAAGAAGCCACTGTGGCAGCAACCAGACGAATGAAAGGAACAGTAAAATAAAAGATGAGATCAGAAGAAGAATAACAAAAGATCTACCTTGTAGATCATCCTAAGGTCTTTTTGCTTTTAGTGAGGTGGAAAGCCTTAGAAAGTTTTGAACAGATGAACAACATAGTCTGACTTGAAGTTTGGCCTGCTGTGACCTCCTTATTGAGAATATAGTGTATATGTCGGGGTATAGTACAAAGGTAGGAGTAGAAGTAGAGAAATGGTGGCTATTTAATAATTCATGAGAAAGATGATGGGTGACTTGGGTTACAGTAGTAATAATGGACATTGTGAGAAATGGTAGGATCCTGGCAGTATTTTGAGGAAATAGTCAGCAGGATTTAAGATAGATTAATTAGAAGAGAGCTTTGGGCATGTAAGGACTGACTGATTGTGTCCCTTACTGAGAAGGGCAAGTCTGCAAGGAACAGTTTGATGAGAGCTCACTTTTGGATTTGTTAAGTGTGAAATACAATTGGATATCCACATACAGAGAGATGGTATAGAGCTATAATAGTGGGTCATTTAGTGAGAAAAGAGGTCTGAAGGCCAAACCCTAAGGCTTTCCTGTTTGAAGATGGTGGTAGGTACTTCTTCTCCAAAGAAGCTTTGGAGAGTTTTTGAACAGATGAACAACATAATCTGATTTTATGTTTGAAAAGGATCACTGGCTGCTAAGTGAAACCCAGAATGTAAAAGGCAAAAGGTGGTAGACCATTTAGGAGGCCAGCTATTTGCAGTTGATAAACTAGAGTTGGGTGGGTTAGACAAGGATAGGGGGAGTATTAGAATTCTAGATAGGTTTAAAAGTTAGTTGACAGGTTGGAGGTAGGGTGTACACAATAGTGTTACCTGGCATTCTGTAAATTACATTTACAAATACATTCTGTATTTGCATAACATTTTTGTTGATGGATCCTCATTTAGGTTATGTATTTAGACAACATTTGGACAGAGGAAGATAGCTGAGAGTCATGTTGTAGCAGTAATAAAATATTGGAGTGCCAAACACATTGCTAGATAAATGAAACAGGTATAGTCTGGGGGAAGCATTGAATAGAGCAGGTTTATTTCAGCATTTTGACTGGCTGGGAATGGAAAGGGGAAAATGAGTGTACAGACTCTTTTTGGACTAGCATTTGTTTGATGAGAAATTTTCAGAGTAAGTGAAAGTGTCTCTCACATTGCCCTTATTATGAAATGGCAGTAAGTAGAGATTTCTAAAATTTGAAAGAAAAATAACTATTAACCTTTAAACATTTATTTTTCATTAGGTCCAAACTAAATGACATGATAGATGCTATTCCAAAAAGTAAGAAGAACAAGAGATGTCAGTTGCACTCCTTAGATACGCACAAACCAAAACCTTTGGGGTAAGTGGAATTGAATACCAAAGTGCTTCATCATTGTTAATATTATAAATGTAGATTATATTTAGTAGAAAGAGTAAATACCTTGCTAGTTTCAATTCATTAATTGGTTACACTCTAATATTTGTCAAAATAAGTATGTCCTCTAGTTCTGTAGGTCTTTCTGCATTGAAACCATATAGTGTCTCTATAGTTTTGATTTTTAAAAATTTTTTTCCTTACATTAAATATGTTTTAGGAGAACGGGATTGAGATTTTTGAGGGATTTTCTGTAACTAATATTAAGATTCTCAACATAGTGGTATCATTCTTTGATCAACAGTCATAATGTATAAATTATTTTTCCTATCTTGTTTTTATATCTCCCTAATAAATGCATCAAGAATTTAAAAATGTGCCTTGTTATGGCACATATGACAGTTATGGCAGTATATATCTATGTAACTGATGTGCACTTTTTTTCATGGTGTTGGATGCTACCTCATCCAATGGTGCTTTCACCCCTATCTCCAGGCACATTAGCACAGTTGTCTCTCACTAAATTCTTTGGGGTGGGATTGTTAAGGAGAAGACACAGAATTTGAAGGGAGTTTCTAAGAAGTAACTTTGTTTTGGAGAGAATGGGATGATATAAAACTCTAATTCTGAGTTAGTTTTGAAGATAAGTTTTTAATATCTCACTATCATTGGTACTACTGTATAGACATTTTCCTCCCTAATATAATGACCTGGATGGTCAGGTGATGGTAATGTTAATAATATATTAGGGGTTTTTTTTTTAATTGGTGCATTATAATAGTGGGATTTGTTATGCCACATTTGTACATGCATATGACATAATTTGATTAATTTTACTCCTCAGTAACTTTTCTCCCTTCCTTCCTCTTCCTGATCTGTATTAGGTTTTTTTTTTTCTATATATAGAAAAGTTTTTAAAATTTTATCATGAAATTCATCATAAATTCAAAAGAGAAGACTATACAAGTAGTA
This sequence comes from Callospermophilus lateralis, assembly GCF_048772815.1. Classification (NCBI taxonomy): domain Eukaryota; kingdom Metazoa; phylum Chordata; class Mammalia; order Rodentia; family Sciuridae; genus Callospermophilus; species Callospermophilus lateralis. The sequence continues at coordinate 35,498,745 of NC_135315.1, forward strand.
CCACATATATTTTTTCTTTTTTGAAACATGGGCTCTCTGTGTAGTGTAGGTTGTTCTTAAACTCATATGTTCAAGTGGTCCTCCCACCTCAGTTTCCCCAGTATAAGTAGAGACTGTACAAAGACTCCCCAACCCTTGTACCTTCACCCAGATTTAATAGTTACCAAACTCTACATTTGTTTCATTTATATACTTTTTCCTTTGCTGATGTATTTTAAAGGAAGTTCAAGGCATCATGGTACTCGGCTCTTACGTACTTCTATGTGCATTTCCAAATACATAGACATTTTCTTTTATAATCACAATGCCATTATAATACCCATAGAATTAACATTATGCAGTCAGTACTCAAGAGTTCCCTTAGTATTGTTAAGTGTCTTTTTGCTTTGGTTTGTTTGAATCAGTATCCATATAAGGACTACACATTGCATGCTATCTAAACATGGGAATATGCTAAAAGCAGCAAAGCTTTATATAGCCTAAAGTAGTTCCTAAGGATACTTGTTCTTTTACATATTTATCAATATCTTTAGAGAATTTCTGATTTTCTAAATGCAGAATGTTGTCAACGTTTTCTCATGTAGAGAGTGATTTTTTGACTGAAGGAACAGAGTAGTATAGGATAGTAAAAAGCCTGCCTTCTTCCTTTTTTTTTTTTTATATACATATTATATTGGTTTTTGAACCTTAGGTTTTACACATGCTAGGCAAGTCCTGTACTGTTGAGCTACACTTTAGCCCCTTTATGCATATTCTTCATTGAGGAACTAAAAAGCAACAGGTACAACAGGTACCCCACATCTTATACATCTGTACTCATTGCTGCCTTCCTTTAAAGACCAGTCTTTCCAGTTTTGCTTTGGATTTCATCTACTCTTTTGTTCTCCAGTGACTTTGCTTTGTCAGTTAATCTTTTATTTAATTGACATATAGCTGTTTTCCTACATTTTAGCTTATAAACAAAAATCCTCCACAGAATTCATATCCCCCTCCAGCTATATCCTCAATATATGGGAAGTCAGATGTTTTTGAAAGTTGTTTGTTAAGTATGGAATCAGTTGAATAGAATTAATTGATCTTAAGCAGGATCTTTCCACTCAGGTAGTTTTTTATTTATTCTAACATGCTATGTGGATAGCAGGCCATTGAGTCTCTTTAGTCAAGTCACCCTCTCTACTTTGGTTGGTCACCATCATTTTATATATTTTCATTGTTATACCTCCCTGATTTTTTTAATGCTTTCTCCAGGGAAAGTATAATATGACTCATTAGGTTTTAGCCTAATAAATGGCAACAATCTATGTCATCTTTTCTGAGAGTGTTCTCATATCCATGCAAGTATCCAGGTTATTGTCTATCTGGGAGTAAGTTTGAGATCTTAAAGAAAAGTTTAGTTCAGAGTTTTGTATGTCTGTAGCTGAGGATTATCTTAGAGAATGATATGTAAAATCACCTGGAGAAAGAGTAGATTAAGAGAAAAGAATATCAGGGAATTTGGTTTAATGGTAGAAAAGAAGAAGCTAGTAAAGAAACTAGAGAAAGAGTGGCCAGAGCCAGGTGGGTTGGTACATATCTATGTACATCCTGGCCACTTGGGAGGCTGAGGCACAAGAGGAGACTGAGGCACGAGGGGAGACTGAGGCAGGAGGATGTCAAGTTCAAGGCCAGTCTCAGAAATTTAGCAAGGCCCTGTCTCAAAATTAAATAAATAAATTAATTTAAAAGTGAAGGTATTGAGGATGTAGCTAAATGGTAGAGCATTCCAAGGTGGTCTGGTCAGCTGTGCTGAAATGATTCATTGAGGGCCCAAAAGTAGACACTGGATTTGGGAACTGATGAGAAGAGCAGTGGTTGAGTGAAAGCAGAGTCTATATTGGTGTAGGTGGAAAAGTGAATATACTGTGAGCTTGTGATGGATTAAGCTGTGAATGGAAAAGATAAGAATAGAACAAAGTAGAAAGAAGACTATTTTTTCTAAAAGTCTTATTTTATTTATTTATTTATTTTACAGGGGATTGAATCCAGGGTAGCTTAACCAATGAGCCATATCCTTACCCTTTTTATTTTGAGATAGGGTCTCACTAAGTTGCTTAGGGCCTCACTAACTTGATGAGGCTGGCTTTGAATTCAGGATTCTCCTGCCCTTAGTCTTTTGAGTTGCTGGGATTCCTGGCATGTGCCACTATGCCTGGCTTGAAAGTTTGATCTTGAAGAAATGAATTCATAGGACACAATAGAGAGATTATGGCTAATTTCCTGGTTTGAGCTGTGGGTCACGAAAACATAATTAGAAAAAGAGAAAATATGAGGGCTGTGAGTAGAAGGATTTAACATAGAAAGTAGAGCAGGAGTTGAGGTTTTTGTTGAACCTTGGCCTGAGCCCTTGTGAGGGAGTAGGGAGCTGAATTATTTGTGTGAACTTAGTTGGGCTGGGGGTTGAGAAATACCTATTTAGCTTTATAAAGTAGTTTAAGTAAATACATATTCAGAGGTTTTTCTATCATAAGTATCTAGGCAATGAATTTCTAGAGCATTCCAAGGTGGTCTGGTCAGATGTGCTGAATGTGCTTCTGGTTTAGGCTGGGGGTTGAGAAATAGGACTGTAACAAGTCCTGCAGAAGAGTTGCTAGTTGTTCAAGAAAAATCAACTCTCCTTGAGTGGAATATAAGACGCCCATTTCTCTTGGAATGCACACATGTGACAAAGCAAAGTTCATGACCAAATACTACATTGAAACCAGTGGGGGAGGGGAAGCTTTAAGTTGATTTTAAAATAATTATCATATAGTATTAATTTAGACTATGTAAAGTATTCATCTTAGTATACCATCTTTATTTTAGTAAGTGTAAAGCTTATTTACTATAATAAAATTAATCTATGACTTTCCCTCTAATTGTAAATATGAAAGTAGATAACAAGTTTTGTTGCCATGGACTAGCTTTTTTTAAAAAATTCAATCACATTAAGTAGATTAAAACTTATTAGAATTTTCAATTTGTGGAAGGTTGATCTATGTTTATAGGTAAAAATATAATTTTTTCAGCCCTTTCATCTTTAGAACATACCAAGTATATTTGCTCATAAAATGCTTAAGTTTATAAACCAATTGCTATCTTGATGACTGTAAATATTGTTGTTAACTTATATTAGGTACTATAGTCAAGCTCAAGTTTTTATATAAAGATGTGAGCACATATTTAAATAACATTTTAATATGATTAAGTATGTAATCATTATACAAATTTGTAAATGTACCCTACTAATACTTAAATATATTAATGAGTTCATGCTTTTAAGACTGTAGAAATTATTCCTTCAGATTATCTCAGTGTCACTAAGCTTTGTACTATACTGTACTACAGTGAAGGGAGCAGTAGCAGTGTCAGTTCAGAGAAGTTAAGTACAGATAAGAGAAGTAGTGAAGACCACAGGAAGGACAGCAAGTGTAGGATCATTTTCCATTATGGACCTTTCCAGGGAACAGCCAGGTAAAATCAAGCAATCCTTTATTCTGCCTTTTTTAACGTTTTACCCTTATGTATTCCTCCTTTTCACTAATATGTTTGTTCTTTCTGCAGAGGTTGTTGGATGGATGTATGGGAACTAATGTCCCAAGAATGCAGGGATGAAGTAGTTTTAATTGACTCTAGTTGTCTTTTAGAAACACTAGAAACATATCTGCGAAAACACAGGTAAGTCTAAAGGTCCTTGTGATATAGTGTGGAAGGTGCCTTAGCTGTCAGTCATCAAGAGTGGCCTGTCACTGCCCTCCTTTGTATGATAGCACTCCAGCCTTCCCTTTAATACCTGGCAGTAGGCGGAGCTTATTGTTAGGGTAGGCAGTTCTTTTATGAGATGATTTTAGTGTTAGCCTTGTTTGACCCAGTGTCTCCTTTTTTATACTTTTTATCTATTTGTTCTGGACCAGCCTTTCAAGAAACACAGATTGACTGAATCAAAGTATACTTAATCACTGTTTTTATGATAAAATCATTTTATGATGGCATTTTCAAAATTAAAGTTAGTACTTTTTACTTTGTAATATTTTGAAGTATTTCCTCTATAATTGTTTGCCAAGACCTTTAAGTAGAGTTGGAATTCATGTGCTTCATGTACTATAAAAGTAACTTCAGATTTTTCTTTTTAGAATACTACTTTTACAAAGGAATTTTCTAAGTGTCATTAACATTTGGAAATTCGTAGGGAGGGAGAGTGCAGTAGGAAAGGAAACTGGTAAGGGAGCCATCTAGAGGTGGCATTCTTGGGGGGAGTTCTACTGTTATGAATTTGTCACATGTTGGGTTTGTGGTTATGTGTTCTTTGACTTTGGGACAGATACACACAATTACTTTGGGGCTACTTCTAAAAAACATAGGTAAATGCTTTTAACAACTGGTGTTATCAAGATTGGTGTTTGATATGGCAATGAGCTAATGACTTAACCTACATACTAAAGTTCATTTCTTTTTTCAGTTACAAACTTCCTTGTTTATTTGCTTTTTTGTTTGGTTATATTCCAAAGAGTAAAGCATATGTCAATTATTTGGAGCTGGGGGAAACTATATAGAGACATAAAACATACATCCTTCCTCTTTATATATGATTTGGTTTACCCAAAAGATAGCTTTTTGGTGGGTTGTGATAAGTTACTATTCAGAACTAATGTTTTAGAGTTTCCTGTATTTTGGGGCAGTGTTTTATATTCATAAGAAAGTAGAGTCTATTTTATAAATATCTTCAGGGTGGAGAGAAAGTATGGTAAGAGAGTAAGGGAGATTGATTTGATTCTGAGTTCTATCCATTTTAACTTCCTACAAGTTATTTTCCTTTGCCTGTTTTTTCTCTTCCTTAAGATAAAAATGATGGTATTAATCTTATAGGATTTATTGTAGGATTAAGTTGAATTTGTCAGGATAGATGATACATAGTAAGGTTTACTTGGAATGGTATCTGACAATGTAGGAAGAATTATCAGTGAACACTTGCATGCTGGATTTGCAGATCTTTATCATTCCTATTTCTAGTTCTTGTTTCAGGTACAGTTTGAGTTTTTGAGGTATAATCAGATATAATCATCACCATCATCATTTAGACATTTCAGAATGTCTAATATACTTTGTTGGCAGTATGTACTTTTTTTTAGAGCTTTATAATAAAGATTTAACAACACCATTTAGCTAGTTAAGTATTATGATAGTACATCATTAGAAATGAGGTGTTAGGATACTGAACCCTCTGCTTTAAAAATTTTAAAATTCATGGGCAATATTTCTTTTGCATATGGGAAAAATCACTTTCATTTCTGCTTCCATAATTTTTTTCTTTCTTTCTTTCTTTTTTTTTTGTGGGGGTGGGGGGGAGGATGTGTGTGTGTAAGGGATTAAACCCAGGGCCTCATGCATGCTAAGCACTCACTCTACCACTGAACTATGCCCCAAGTCCCATATAAACCCAGGGCCTTTGCATGTTGGACAAGCACTTGCTGCATACTTAATTATAGTTGTATAATCAAACATATTAAACTACTCTGAGGTTTTAAGGTAATAAGATAGGGGAGAAATATTTCAAGTTTTATTCTATTTGTTTACTTGACTAAAGTTAGCATTTCTAACCTGAAAAATGTAGAAGTATTATTTTTTCTGTGTTCATTTTTCCTCACTGAAAGGAAAAAATTTCCTTTTCTTTCTTTATAAAAGAACAAAAAGCATAAATTTACCCTCCTAACAATTTTTTGTTGTTGTTGTTGTGTTTTGTTGTTGGTACCTGGGATTGAACCCAGGGATGCTTAACCACTGAGCCATGTCTCCAGCCCTTTTTTTAAAAACTTTGAGATAGGATCTTGCCAAGTTGTTGAGGCTGGTTTTTAAACTTGCAGTCCTCCTGCCTCAGTGTCCCATGGCACTGGGTGGGGTTATAGGTATGTACTACCATGCCTGGCTTCTCCTAACAAATTTTAAACATATGTTACAGCATTGTTAACCATAGTTATATAAAAGATCTTCAGAATTTTTTCATCTTACATAACTAAAATTATACCCATTGAACACACTCCCTGATTCTCCTTCCCCCATCCCTTGGCAACTTCCATTCTACTTTCTGTTTTTGTGATGATCTGAGATAACTTCACATAAGTGAAATGAGTATTTTGAATTTTTGTGATTTGCCTATTTTGCTAGACTTAATGCCCTCAAGATTCATACATTTTGTAGCATAGGACAGAATTTCTCTTTTAAAATTTTTTTTAATTTTACATTTTGGTACTTAGGGGTGCTTAATCACTGAGTCATACCTTCAATTCTTTCTATTTTATATTTTGAGACAGGATTTCACAAAGTTGTTTGCTAAATTGTTGGGGCTGACCTCTAGTTTGTGATTCTCTTGCCTCAGCCTCCTGAGTTACTGGGATTACACCCAGTGTGTGCCACCACACCTGGCTTTTCTTTGTTTGTTTGTTTTTTAAGTAGATGAGAGTTTCGATATAGCTGGTGTCAGACTCTGGGCTTAAGTGATCCTCCAGTCCTAAGATTTGGGACCACAGACATGAGCCTAACCCTAACCCTAATCCTCTTTAAAGCTAGCTAATGTTCCAATAAATTTCTATAACATATTTTCTTTATCCATCCATTGATGGATATTTAGGTGGCGTCCAAATTTCTATTGTGAATACTGCTGCAAATATTTCTTATGCCCAGGAGTGGGATTGCTGGATCATATGGTAGTTTTATTTTTGAGGAACCTCCATAGTGGTTTCCATGGTGCTCTACCATTTTGTATTCCCACCAATATTGTGTAGAGATTCTAATTTCTCAACATCCTTGCCAACACTTGTTATTTTTTGTTTTTTAATAGAACCCATTCTAATAGATATGAGGTCTTTTCTAATTGTGGTTGACCATTTGTAGATCATCTTTGGAGAAATGTCTGTTCAGTTCATTTATCTTTTTTTTTTTTTCCCCCTCATTGCCGAGGATTAAACCCCAAAACTAGGATTTCTAGTACTATAGGGTTGCTAGAGCAGTGCTCTGCCATTATGATTTATCAGGTTATTTGATTTTTGTTGTTTTTACTGAATTGTGAGAGTTGTATATTAACCCCTTATCCAATATATGGTTTGCAAATATTTCTCCCATTCCTTGGTTGTCTTTTCACACTGCTGATTGGTTCCTTTCTTATACAAAGTCTTTTTTTGTTGTTGATGTGGTTTTGAGGATTGAACCCAGGAATTCCTGCATGTTAGGCAAGTACTCTGCCAATAAGCTATATTCCTAACCTTTATTTAGTTAATATTTGTGGCACTGGGGATTGAATCCAGGGCCTTGTGCATGCTGTGCAAAAACGCTACCACTGAGCTATATTCCCAGCCCTTTTTATTTTTGAGACAGGGTTTCTTTAAGTTGCCCAGGCTGACCTGAAACTTGCAATACTCTTTCCTTAGCGTTTAGGAGTAGCTTGGATTACTGACCATATGCCTGCCACCACTACCAGCTGTGCAAAAGTTTTAAAGTTTGAGGAAATCCCTATTGTCTTGTGTCAGTTACCTCTGCTTTTGGTGTCATACACAAGAAATCATTGCCCTATGTAATATGCTAAGACTGGCCTTGAACTTGCAATCCTCCTGCCTCTATCTCCTAAGTCACTGGTATTACAGGTGTGTGCCACTGTACCTATATTCATTTTTAAAGTGTTAGGTAAATAAAATGATTTAATGTTGCTTGTCAGCATTATTGCCTCTGTTTATCCAGGGGGGGCCTCTAATTTAACCTGTATACATTTAAAGAAGCACAGTTATCCACTATCAGGTCAGAAAGACATATGCACCAAAGTAATGTGTGGCAATTATAAGAATAAATACTGTAGTAAGAAGCATAAATCAGAAATAATAGCAGACTGGCAAGGTAGTGTGTACCTGTACTCTTAGCTATTCCTCGCTACTCAGGAGGCTGAGGCAGAAGGATCACTTTGAGTTCAGGTGTTTGGGGACAGCCTGGGCAATGTAACAAAACCCTGTTTCCTTCTTAAAAAAACCTGGGCAGGTGGCACATGCCTCTAATCCCATCAATTCAGTAGGGTGAGGCAAGAGGATCACAAGTTCCCAGCCTCAGCAACTTAGTAAAGACCCTGTCTCAAAATAAAAATTGATAAGGACTGGGGATGTAGCTCAGTGGTAAATACCTCTGGGTTCAACCCCCATTACCTACACCCTTCCCCCAAAAGAAAAGAACAAAACAGAAATAATAGGAATTCAGAGCATTATTTTCAAACGGAGAAACAACACTTTAATAAACAACAAAATAATATTTAGAAATATTATTTTGGTGTGAGAAATGCATTAGCACCAGGAAGAGTGGAATCAAGGAGGCCAGTTAAGCTTTTTATTTTTATTTTATTGTTTTCTTTCTTCTTGTTCAACTTTTAAAACCAGGGCTGAGGGAATTGAAAAGAAGGAACTTAGAAGAGATGTAGAAAAGACAGAATGAATGTTAATTGACTCCACCCTTAATTGGTGGACTTGGGGGAGAATTTAGAATTAACTGAGGTTTTTCTAGACTGGTTGACTTTTAAGAGGGATCAAGAGAGAACACAGAACAGTATTTCCTGTCTCTGCTGTCTCACTATTTTCAATATGGGTTTGGCCTTCAGGCAAGAACAGAGACTTGAACATAGCTATAGTGTCATGAGTCATTATAGACATGTTGGCTAAAGTCATGAGAGTTGTTGAGTTCACTTGGAAGATGAATTTAAATCAAAGAGATCAAAATTTTGTAGTTCTATCACAGCTGTTCTTAGAGAGCCAGTTAGTAATATTGTGAGCCTGATTTCTTTTTTTTTTTTTTATTAAACCAAGTTCTTACTTGTTTCAGGAATTCAAAGATGAAGAAATCAGGCTCTATTGTTTTATTTCTGATTGATAAATGTGAAAACATTCTTTCTCCTCTAAATTGACATAATTCTTCTGTACTTTTGACACATTATATACACTTAAGTTTAAACACGTTTCTGTGTATATGTTCTCTATATTATGTCTGTGTATGGAGATATATACATTTTTGGAAGAAATAATTTGATATTTTGGAAATTATAAGTAAAATTTGAAATGCCTGTAACACTTTGTCATTCTTCTCTCCATCCCTAGCCTCACCTCCAAATGCTTAACTAGTGATGTGCTAAAATGTTGTAATAAAAATTTATATTAAAGTTTATTGGCAGAAGATAACTAATTATTTTAAGAGATGGGAAGAAGAGAGAACTTGGCTAAGAGTCATTGGTTTGTTGCCTCTGTTGTTTTATTTCTGATCTGTACAAATAGCCCTTGAAAGAGAGATATGCTAGCCCTTGGTAACTAATACATTTGGGCATGTATTTTATGAAATAATAAGTAAATATCTGCCTCATTCTTTTAGGCGATGTGCTTCTCTACTTTAAAAAAAAAATCACTTCCAAATGACAATCTAGCTATATTCATGTAATCCCAAATTTGTGTTTATCTTACATGTATATGTTTTTGTTTTGTTTTGTTTGTTTGGTTTTTGGGATGGGATCTTGCTATGTTGCCCAGGCTGGCCTAGAATTCCTGGACTCAAACGATCTTCCTGCTTAGCCTCCTGAGTAGTTGGGACTACAGGCATGTGCCAGTGTGCTCAGCCGTGTGTATGTTTTTAATGTGTGTATGGAGGCTTTTTTAAAAAAATGCTCTATCTGGGAGGGGAGTGCCATCATCTAGTATACTGTTATATGCTGCATGAAATAATTACATAGCCAATTCTTAATTTCGAGGTTTTTATTTTCAACAGGTTTTGCACTGATTGCAAAAATAAAGTCCTTCGCGCCTACAATATCCTTATTGGTGAGCTTGATTGCAGCAAAGAAAAGGGCTACTGTGCTGCACTTTATGAAGGCTTGCGGTGCTGTCCACATGAGCGACACATACATGTTTGCTGTGAAACAGACTTCATTGCTCATCTTTTGGGTCGTGCCGAGCCAGAGTTCGCAGGAGGGTATGAGTATGTAGTTTGCTAGAATGGGCTATCTAGCGCTTTGCTTCATTTTATTACTAAGTTTATTTCCCTCATCTTCTGCCTCAGTACATATATGTATGAAGTATGCCTATATTGATTGTGCTTTCTTAATTGATTGAGTGAAAATATGGAAAAACTGTGGTGTGTGGTTTAGTCCTCTGCTCCTTGCTTGAAGGGAAGGGAGGCAGCCCCCCCCCCCCGCCCGCTTCTTTTGGCTATCATTATTATAAGTTATCATTTTCACTTGAAAATGATTAGAAGGATTTTTTTCTTCATGCATTATCATGTTTAGATTTTATTCACAATGGTGGTGTTTGCATAGAAGTAAGATCTTTTCAGCAGGGGGTTAAGAAATGCTTTATTGAATGTAATTCATGAACTGTGTAGTTTATATTATTGTTAAATTATATAAGGTTCTTATATGTTAGGTTCTAACATGTCATATCTTTGTTGTGAAAATAAAATCAGAAGAACTTGTTCATAGCATAAATCAAATCCTTTGTGTGGTTTATATCTGTAGTCTAGGAAACCTCATTTTAGTGCCTACTTTCAACCAGGCATTTTAGAATTCAGAGACCTCTTTTATCACTGTAGTACTATGAACACTCTATTGAGACTAGCCTAGAGGGTTTTTTTTGCCCTTGATTAAATCACCTTGGCATTGCCTTTCTCTATTCTCCTTCAAAACCAACTAACCAACTAACCAAACAACAAATAGGCATTTTTGCTACAATTGGAAAGTGAAAGGAACTGTCAGTGTCTACTGTGAAGTAGACACTTACATGACTTCTCTGTGCCCTAAAACTCATCTCTTTAAAGCCAGTTCCTGAATTACTATTTTTAGCAATATTAGGATTATGTTCTACTTGTATATATATTTCTTGTTGGTTACATACTTGCGTGCTTGTGTATTTATGTTTATATTGAATTTAAACATGTATCTGTCTTGTTATTTGGTAGATTTCGTTTAAATCTAAACTTGAAGATGTGTTATTCATCTCTTATTATTTTAGTTAAGAGTGTTAGAAATTAATCTGTGATTTATTCTCCTTTATAGGCGAAGAGAAAGGCATGCTAAGACAATAGATATAGCTCAAGAAGAAGTTCTAACATGCTTGGGAATTCATCTTTATGAAAGATTGCATCGAATCTGGCAAAAATTACGGGCAGAAGAACAGACATGGCAGATGCTTTTCTATCTTGGTGTTGATGCTTTACGCAAAAGCTTTGAGGTAAGAACAGTAGACTGCCAGGTGTGCCTTCCTATAATCCCAGCAACTCATGAGGCTGAGACAGGAAAACTGCAAGTTTAAAATCAGTCTCAGGGGCTGAGGTTGTGGCTCAGCGGTAGAGTGCTCGCCTCGCATGTGGGAGGCCCTGGGTTCGATCCTTAGTACCACATAAAAATAAATAAGTATATAGTGTCCAACTACAACTAAAAAATAAATATTTAAAAAAAAAACAAAAAACAAAAAAGCCCAGCTTCAGCAATTTAATGCAGCCCTAAGCAACTTAGTGAGACCCTGTTGCTAAATAAAATATTAAAAAGGCCTGGGATGTGACTCAGTGGTTAAGAGATCCTGGGTTCAATCCCTTGTACCAAAAAATAAAATAAAGGAATAGTAGGCTGCTTCCATGTCCAAGTGAAGTTAAGTTACTGGATTGAATCTTAATTAATTAATTGAATCTTAATTAATCTTAATCTTAAGCCACTTGTGCCTCAGAGCTTTGATCCACTTCTGAAGTTTCTTGGCTTTGAATAGAGAGGGGCCCTAGGGAACTGCAATTTAGAAGTTTGTAGATTTTTCTTTATTTTTTTAATCCAGTTATTTCACCAGCCTTGGTTTTTGGACTTTCTTAGAGTTAGAAACTGAAGTGGCTGATTAAAAAGATGCTACTATGAAAAATAACTAATGAAAAGTTAAGAACAACAAATAGTAAGCAACAAAATTAGAAACCTTTAATGAGTTCCAGTTTGTCTGATGTCCAGTTGTTTGAAATAAATGGGATATGCATGCCATGATGCAACTTTTAGGGACTGAAGGTATAGTTCATATAGTTCACTGGTGACTGTTTGCCTGGCATGCACAAGGCCCTGGGTTTGATCTCCAGTACCACACACAAAATAAATATTTTTGGAAGCATACTGAAGGCTTTTTATAATGCTACTCTTAAATTTAGTACTTGTGTTTGGTAATGTTTTTTTTTCATACAACATATGTATTTGGCTAGCAAATATTTTGTATATGCCAAAGCATAGTTGTAGCGTTTTAACTGGCTCACTAGTTCCTTTTGAGAATGGATGGAAACATTTCCACAAGCCCATGAACTTTGAAGCACCCTATTCTGGAGAGTTTGAGATTCATACTAATTTTCGTGGAACAGATTTTTAGTTCTTTTTCTCTCTGTATGTTTTCTGTCTTAAGAGATTAGATCATCTAATTAGGTTAAATACTCTTTTCTTTGTGTAAAGAAATGAACTATTATTCATTCTACATCATTGAAATTCTGAAATTTAAAAGTAAGAGATTGCTGGTTTGGAATAGGAGTTTATGTTAAGTATAACTTCCCAAGAGGGATTAGTCGTACATTGACTTTCTGAATGGTTTTTTAAGACTGTCATTATTTAAAATATTAAAACAAGGCCAAGGCCCTGGGTTTGATCCCTACCATTGCAAAAGGGAAAAACAATGGTACTAAAGTTTAAAATTCTTTATGGAAACTGGTAAAATTGCAGCATGAAATATTATTTGTATGTGTGTGATATTGAAATTTAACAAATGGGAATTCCCATGGAAAAATGAAGTTGATCAATATTTACTCTCAAAATTATTTTTATAATAGATGACTGTGGAAAAAGTACAGGGTATTAGCCGCTTGGAACAACTCTGTGAGGAATTTTCAGAAGAGGAACGAGTAAGAGAACTCAAGCAAGAAAAGAAACGCCAAAAACGGAAGAATAGACGAAAAAATAAGTGTGTATGTGATATTCCTACTCCTTTACAAACAGCAGATGAAAAGGAAGTAAGCCCAGAGAAGGTAGTATTCTTTAGTACCAACTCATATGTGTATAGATATTGCTTTGGATAGAAGTATTGTTTTTTGCTAGATTTGGGCATTTTTAAATTTTTTAATACTGGGCATTGAATCCAGGAGCACTTTACCACTAACTATGTCCCCAGTCCTTTGTATTTTTTATTTTGAGACAGGGTGTTGATAAATTGCTGAGGCTGGCTTCGAACTTGTGATCCTCCTGCCTCAGCCTCCCAACTCACAGGGATTACAGATGTACGCCACCACCCCTGGCTAGATTTGGACATTTTTTACTGTGCTTTTCCAGATGTGAGCTCCTGCAGATGGTGTGTTGGCTTTTTCTGTGTAAACCAAATTTTTAATGTGTTGCATTTGTTTTATACAATGTTGAATAGTTATCTCTTTACCTGACTTTACTGTGCTGTTAGATCAAAGTCAAAATGTGGAATGTTAGCTCTGTGTATGATCTAGAGCAGTTCTCAACTTTTTGGTCACAGGATCCCTTTATAGTCTTAAAAATTAAGGTACTCAAAGAGCTTTTTAAAAAATACTTAATAATACTTACTGTATTAGAAAGTAAAACAGAAATTTTAACTTAAAAACCATAATCCTTGCTAGCTAGGGTAGTAGCACTTGCCTCTAATCCCAGTGACTAGGGAGACTGAGGCAGGAGGGTCACAAGTTTGAGGCCAGCCTGGGCAACTTATTAAGTCATTGTCTGTAATTAAATTAAAAATTTGAAAAAGGTGCTGGGAATATAGCCCGGTGGTAGAGTGCCCCTGGGTTCAATCCCTAGTACAACAAAAAACCATAAGCCCATTATATGTTAACAATTGACTTTTTTTTTTTAATAGCTATTTGGGGGGAAAAAAATATTCTTATATTTTTGCAAATATCTTTAATGCAAATATCTTTAGAAGGATCAGTTAAATTGTTTTATCTGCCTCTGCATTCACTTGGTTTGTGTTGTTAGCCTGGTTGGAAGCATGTGAATCAAGTCTGGTCTCACACAGATATATGCATATGATAGGAAATAGGAGGATTATTTTACTATAGCTTTTTCATATAGTTGAATATATTCTTTGATACTTCAACTCAAGAAGTATTTGTTTCTGAAAGATTAGTTGTAATGTGGATTGGACATTTTATAAATGCCCTTTAAAACATATTCTTTTATTTTTTTTGTGTGGTTCTAGGAATTGAACCTTGTGCATGCTCAGCAAGTCCTTTACTACTGAGTTACATCCCCAGCCTTCATAATCTGTTAAATTAAAATCTTTTGGACTGTGTTACACTTTGAATAGGTCTTTTACTCATGCATGTAATGTGCACTGGAATTCATTTGAAAGATACTGGTTCACTGAGTTATACAGATCATCCAGATACTGACGTTTCATTATATAATGTTGGATAATTACATATATTAAAAATCACTACTTACCTCATTAGATAAGTGTTTAAGTAGTAGAGCTGTGTGGGGTGCACATATGTAGCCTTAGCTGCTTGGAGACTGAATTGAGAACATGGGAGCCCACAAATTTGAGACCATCCTAGGAAACATGCTAAGACCCCATCTCAAAAGATAAAAATAGACCTGTAATCCCAGTGGCTCAGGAGGCTGAGACAGGAGGATTTCGAGTTCAAAACCAGCCTCAGCAAAAGCAAGGCGCTAAGCAACTCGGATTCTAAATAAAATACAAAGTAGGGCTGAGTCTCAGTGGTGCTCCTAAGTTCAATTTCCAGTACTCCTCCCCACACCCCCCCACACACACACAAAAAGAGAAATCTTTGTATTAGGAAGCTTCAAGGTTACAACATTATATGCAGATTTTAAAATTTCTGATAATTATTTCAAGGGCTAAAATTTATCATTGACAATAATAGACCCTCCATTGTTTTCCTTGAAGTAACAGACTTCATTCATTTTCAAGGAAATACCTGCTAAATATCCAAGTCTAAATAACCATAGTTTTCTCAGTCATTCTTTCATGTGAAACTGAGGTTCCAGGAAAGAAACGACTAGTTTAGCTTGCAGCTCAGTTGCACAAATATCTTTCCTTGATAGCCATTGTACTTTGGTATGCAACATAAGTGCTTTAAGCATACTTTCCATCTGTCATGTAGAGTGTATAAAAGACCTCTGTTCATAGTTGATATCTAATAAAATGAATATTTTTACTGCTTCATCAAAGACATGCATAAGGTGGTGTAGTGGCACATGTCTGTAACCCCAGCTACTCAGAAGGTTGATGCATGAGGATTAAAAATTCAAGGCCTGTCTTAGCAACTTAGTGAGATCCTGTCTCAGAATTTTAAAAATGACTTTGGGATTTAGCTTAGTGGTTGGGTCCTTGCCTAGCATGTGGTAGGTCCCGGGCTTAATCCCCAGTGATGGGGGGGAAAAAAAAAACAACCATAAATGAAATATCTTTTATTTATTTTTGCTGCAAGTGCATGACAAGTAAAGAATATGATGACTTTTAGTGTACTTTTTAGTATACCACTGCTTTGGTGTACTGACACCAAAAGTATAAGTGTTAATATGTCAGTATAAGTGTTAATACAGTGAAAATGCAAATAGTATCTAAGTATTAATAATAAAAATAGTTTTGACCTAGGGAACCCCCCTCAGGTCAGTAGACCACATTTTGAGATAGCTGCTATCCTAAATTTGCTTGGTACTATTAACTCTTAACTTATTCTCTGATAGTTTACTGTCTTGAAGTGGCTTATTTTTCATGAGAAGAATATTTTCAATTGGTAACTTTGTAACTCCTAATTAGTAAAAGAAATTGAAATGTAGCCATTATGGAGATTAATCTTTTTACCATCTCTTAATGTTCATACTTAAAGGAAGCAGACTTCATAGAAAATAGCTGCAAAGCCTGTGGCAGCACTGAAGATGGTAATAGTTGTGTAGAAGTAATTGTTACCAACGAAAATACATCATGTACCTGTCCTAGCAGTGGCAATCTTTTGGGGTCCCCTAAAATAAAAAAAGGTAAGTAAATAATTTATTTTTGAAATTTAACTCTTGCTAGGCACAGTGGCACATGTCTGTAATCCTAGTGACTCACGAGGCTGAAGCAGGAGGATCGAAAATTCAAGGCCAGCCTAGACAATTTACTGAGGCCCTAAACAACTCAGTGAGATCCTGTCTCAAAATAAAATACAAAAAAAAGGGGGCTAGGGGTGTGGCTTAATGGCTGAGTGCCCCTTGATTCAATCCTGGTAGTGCCCCCTTCTCCCCACCCCCACCCCCACCCCCAAGAAAAAATCTATGGAGTTTGTTCTTTCTTTTAAATATAAGAGTTTGCTGGATGTGGTGGTGCACATGCTTGTACTCCCAGCTACTTGGGAGGCTGAGGCAGGAGGATCACAAGTTCAAGAACAGCCTGGGCAACTTAGCAAGACTTATTTCAAAATAAAAATAAAAAGGACTAGGGATGTAGCTCAGTGTAGAGCACTCCTGGGTTCAACCCCTAATACCACCAAAAAATATTTTTAAATGTAAGAATTTTTTTAAAGAAATATTTTTAAATTATAGATGGACACAGTACCTTTATTTATTTTTATGTGGTGCTGTGGATGGAACCCAGTGCCTTACATGCGCTAGGCTAGCTTCCTACCACTGAGCTACAACCTTGACCCTAAATATAAGAACTTTTTAGAGATTTTGGAATCCAGAATTTAAAAATTGCTTTATAGCCATGTATAGTGGTACATGCCTATAATCCCAGGTGCTCAGGAGGCTGAGGTAGGAGGATTGCAAGTTCGAGGCTAGCCTCAGCAGCTTGGAGAGGCCCTAAGCAACTTAATAAGACCTGTCAAAATTTAAAACAACAAGAAAAAAATTGCTTTATATTCTTGCTGAAAGCATATACTTTAGTCAGATGCTTAATATTTCTTTTCTCTTTGTTCTTTGTTATTGTTTGACAGAAACACAAAGCTGTAAATCCCTAATCACATTTTCATTTATTCACTCATTTTTAATATACCACCCAGTTGGTTAACTCTCATCTTATTTTTTTCTCAGGCATATCTCCACACTGTAATGGTAGTGATTGTGGATATTCATCTAGCATGGAGGGGAGTGAAACAGGTTCCCGAGAGGGTTCAGATGTTGCCTGCACTGAAGGCATTTGTAATCATGATGAACATGGTAGGTTCAAATTAATCTTCCCAATTATTTCTACATGGCTGACTTAAGAACATAAATAAGAATGATTATTGATTTTTGCAGGTGATGACTCCTGTGTTCATCACTGTGAAGACAAAGAAGATGATGGTGATAGTTGCGTTGAATGTTGGGCAAATTCCGAAGAGAACAACACAAAAGGAAAAAATAAAAAGAAGAAAAAGAAAAGCAAGTTGTTGAAATGTGATGAACATGTAAGTGTCATAAATTGCAATTTTAAACCTTTACTGTTGATCCATTTTCCTCGAAGTGAATGTACACCTTAGCTGCTAGGATTTGTTTTGTTTTTGTTACTTTTAAAAATTTTTAATTTTTTTTTTTTTTTTTTTTTTTTAGTTATATATGACAGTAGAATGTATTTTGACATGTTATACATATATGGAGTATAACTTCCCATTCTTGTGGTTGTACATGATATGGAGTTTCACTGGTGGTATTTTCATATATGTCTGATTCATTTTGCTTTTTCCTATTCCCCTCCCACTTCCCTTCCCTTTATTCCTTTTTGTCTAATCCAAAGAACTTCTGTTCTTCTCTACTCCCCTCCTTATTGTGTGTTAGCATCCATATTATCAGAGAGAACATTCAGCCTTTGGTTTTTGGGATTGGCTTATTTCACTTAGCATGATAATCTTCAATTCCTTCCATTTACTGGCAAATGCCATAATTTCATTTTTCTTTATGGCTGAGTATAGAGTTCTGTGTTTTTTTTAAGAATGAGTATTTCATGCACTTCCATTGGCTGCTCATCTTGTGGTTGTCTGTGTGTGTATGAAAGGGTATGGGCCAAGCGGGGGATGAGGGTATTTGTCCACAAGTCTACAAATTATAAATCTAGTTCATTCTCTTCATAATACTTTTTCACTTATTAGCTATGTAGTCTTGAGAAATTTGTTTAGTTTTTTCCAATTTGTAAAATTGGGTAATAGTTTCTATCTATTTTCTATCATTCTAGGGTCTATGAAGAGGAAATGAGATTATATGGCAGATTAGCATAGCATCTAAGATATGTTGTATTTAGTAATTGGCAGCTGTTGCTGTTACTGAGTTTTCCTTCTAAAGATTTAACACCGGGGCTGGGGTTGTAGTTCAGCAGTAGAGTGCTTATCTAGCATATGCGAGGCCCTGGGTTCAATTTTTTGAGTTATAGGTGGACATAATATCTTTATTTCATTTTTTTTTTTTAATGTGGTTCTGAGGATCGAACCCAGTGCCTCACATGTGCTAGGCAAGTACTCTACCACTGAGCCACAACCCTAGCCTCTATTCTCTGCCTTTTTACTTGGGAAATCTTTTGTTGTGGTTTCAGATCCAAAAGCTTGGAAGCTGTATTACAGATCCAGGTAATCGAGAGACCTCAGGAAATACCGTGCACACAGTATTTCACCGCGACAAGACCAAAGATGCACATCCTGAAAGCTGTTGCAGTGCTGAAAAGGGTGGGCAGCCACTGCCTTGGTTTGAGCATAGGAAAAATGTACCACAGTTTGCAGAACCCACAGAAATGTTGTTTGGTCCTGATTCCGGAAAAGGTGCCAAGAGCTTAGTTGAACTCCTTGTAAGTAGTACATTATGCCTTATTGTGGATAAGGGGATAGTATTTCAGGGTTTCAGGTGGGGCATAGAGAGACACTTTTTAAAAAATGCAGGGTAATATTCCATTATTTTGTGACTATTTCTCCCATTGGTGTTTTACATAACTGCTGTAGGGCACACTTTCTTCTTCATCTCAAAGTTAGGAGAGACTACTTGGGAGAACGGGACAGAGGTAGCATTTAATCTAGGAACTGCCTCCGTAAATAAGCAAATTCCATCTGAGTGGAAATTTTTAGTAGCTACCCTTCTAGATCAGAAAAGAAAATATAGAATCTGAACTAGAGCTTGCATTCTAGTTTACTTCCTTTAGGTGTCATGTGATATAAAAGCAGAACTGAGCTTGGAAAACTCTTTATAATTGACATCAATTCCTGAGACTTTAATTATACCAGATCCATAAGTGATGGGGGTGGAGGCGGTGAGGGGGTCCCACATGCATGGCAAGTTTGGTTCAGATTTGCTTAACTGGTTGTTGCAACCATCTCTAATTAATCATTTTTTTCAAAGGCAGACACCTATGGTGATACTCTGATGGACTCAGAGGCATCTAGGATAAATTGTAGATTCGGGGTTTCAAACCAAATAGAATTTAGATTTTATTCTAAAAAGATAGATTTTATTCTCACTTATTACTTTCTAAGACAGAAGGATATGATGCTTATTAAACACTCCAACTAAAGACTTAGTGTGACTGAACTGAAACTAAAAAGCTTTAATTTTTAGCTGTCCTTCTAGTCTGTCAGCATAGCATTTTGCATTCTTAAAGTCATGATCTTAACTATTGCTTTAATTTGCAGGATGAGTCTGAATGTACTTCAGATGAGGAAATCTTTATCTCACAAGACGAAATACAGTCATTTATGGCTAATAATCAGTCTTTCTACAGCAATAGAGAACAATACCGACAGCATCTGAAGGAGAAATTTAACAAATACTGCCGCTTAAATGACCACAAGAGGCCCATTTGTAGTGGCTGGTTGACAACGGCTGGAGCAAATTAAATAAATAAAATAGCTCTGTCTTTCAATGAAACACTCAAGATGACTACTGCGCCTTCTCTTTCAAAAAAACTTAATTTAGTGACTTATGGCAAAATTTTATCTTAAATCAATGTGATTCTTTCTTGTTTTGGGAGACGGTGGAGGTAACTTCATTAGTTTGTTCTTTCTTCAGGCTTGTGTCCTTAGTTTTGTGGCTGCGCAGGCCTGCCATATGATTTAAGCCATCTCTTTTCATTAAATGTTTCTCTTCCTGTGAGACTTACTAAAGCAACTTAGTGGCAAAAAGTAATGTTGTACTTATACTTCTGTACAGAAATGACAATGAGCTGAATATATGGTTTTACAAAGTAGACATCCACTTGCGAAATGTTTGGATGTAATGTTAAAGCGCGATGTGCAAAATTTAAAATAAAGAATATTTATTAATACGCATAGTAGAATTTGGTGTACATGTTTCTACTTAATGTGTGGCAGTACTTTAGTATGCTGCCTGTACTTGGTACTTGGCCAGTGTTTATGTAAGAATGAAATGCATATGAGGATAGAGATATATGAATTGTTGAAGACAAAATTTTCCCTTGATCAGAGTTGGCAATTGAGAAAAGCAGTTTCTAGTCTTTTGCTCTGAAAGAATAAATTTGCTGCAATACCTTTAAATACTGGCTAGCATCTTTTTCATAAAACTTTGTTATTATTTAAAATCCCCTAGTGGTAACAGAAAACACCTCTTAGATTCAGAGGTTCTTACTGACCCAAAAGTAAGAAAACCAACACTTGACAGAATTTCAGTTAAGGCTTATATAATATAAGTAATTACTCAACATGTGTGACTGGGATCAGAAGGCTGCACTTGGCTCTGTGGCCTATCCGCTCTCCACCACCATTATAATCAGGTGTCCTTTTGAGATCTCTAAAAGCAATGGCTGGTTTTGCTTTAATATTTGTCCTTGGAGCAAAACACAGGATAGGCAAATGAATGTTCCTTGAATTAATATTCAAAGATCTTTTTTCTTTATCTCTTTCTGTTGCAGTGCTGGGGATCATCTTGGGGCCTTGTGCATGCTTGGCAATCCACTGAGCAACATCCTGGCCCCAGAGACCCTTTTTCTTTGGAAGGATATAAAGAATGCAGAAATGAGGCAGTTTTCAGAACTTTGGTAGAATATCCTGAGTGAGCAGATAGCAAAGTGAGCTCTACTCTGAATAAAACCAACAACTCGAGAAGGTTTAGGAGTACATTCGCCTGAGATTACAGTTCTGTGGTCTATATCATGCTTTACCCCTTTTTCTATCCATATACTTATCTTTAAAATAATGGATAACGCATGGGCACAGTGGTGCATGCCTATAATCCCAGTGACTCAGGAGGCTGAGGCAGGGGTATCCAAGTTTGAGGCCACTCTCAGCAATTTAGTGAGACCTTCTCTGAAAAAAAAAAGGACTGGGGATGTGGCTCAGCAATAATGCACTTGAATTCAATCCCCAGTACCACCAACCCTGCCACCCCCCCCAAAAAAAGGAGACCTGGGAAACAGGTGTGTGCACCTGTAACTCCAGCCACTTCGGAAGGCTGAGCAACATAGGGACACCCAGGTTAAAAACTGCATTTACTGGGGCTGGGGTTGTGGCTCAGTGGAAGAGCGCTTGCCTGGCACATGTGAGGCACTGGGTTCTTTCAATACTCAGCACCACATAAAAATAAATAACGTGTCCATACACAAACTAAAAAAAAATTTTTTTAAAAGCATTTACTAACTGGTGATGTAGCTCTGGTGGAATGCTTCCATAGCATGCATGAAGTCCTAGGTTTGATGATCTTCAGCACTGCGTCCCCCCACCAAAAAGATTTTTAAATGAGGATATTGGATGCAAATATATGTAGCTCAGTGGTCCAGGGCATGCATGAGGCACTGGCTTTGAGTAGTGTGTGTACTATCTCAGAGTGGTTGTGCAGATTAGTTAATACATTTAAAGTGCTTTTAAAATTTGCCACAGTAAGCATTCAGTACAGTTGTTATCTCTTGCTCTAATCTTGACATCTGCTACAATGTGGGGAAGGCAGTTCCAGGACAGTTGGAGACAGTAGGGCCACTTGGGAGCAAAATCCCCCAAGTGGCCCTGGCGGTTATTTCAATTTTTAATCATTTAATCATTTAGTTCTCCCTGGCTATAAAGCCAAGGTATCGGGTAGGGGGGGACACTTGACCTTTCCTGGACTCTATCGTCTCCATCAGTCATAGACTGTTGGGAAGGGTGCTGGAGTCACCTCAAGCGCTCTTATAGCCTCGTTTTGGCTTTCCCAGGATCAGGAACAGGGAAAGAAGACTGAACAAGAGGCCATGTATATATGTGTCCTCTGGTCTAGAGAAATTCCCCGTTGGGCTTAAGTTTTCTTGACGCAAGGGGGTAATGCTCACCCTGGAAGTAGGACCCTCCCGCGCCCGCCCGCACCGCGGAACGCACAGTTTCCGGGAGCCTCGGAGGGGGCGGGACAGGAAGGGCGGGGCGACCAGGCCTCGGCCGACCTCCGGCAGGATGTGGCCGGGAGCTGAGGACTGGAGGGCGGAGTCCTGGCCCGAGGCCGGCCCGCTTGGGGGTGGGTCGAAGTGCGGCACACACGCCCGCAGCTTGGCGGCGGCTACCGCCGCAATAACGGAAGAGCGGCAGAGCCTTGGCGACGCGGGACTAAGCTCAGAGCTTCTAGTGCCCTGTTCGCCGAGCGAGGTGGGCGGGAAGCTAGGGATTATGGCCAGAGCCGGCATGGAGCGGTGGCGCGGTCGGCTGGCCCTGGTGACCGGAGCCTCTGGGGGCATCGGCGCAGCGGTAGCCCGGGCCTTGGTCCAGCAGGGATTGAAGGTGGTGGGTTGTGCCCGCACCGTGGGCAACATTGAGGTAAGGCCCGCCGGAGAGCCGAGACTCTGGAGGACATCGTTTCCGCGGGGTAGGACTCCGGGTTGGTGAGAAGGAGTAGCCGGAGCCTGGCTATGACCCTATCCTCACTTGCCTGAAATCCCGGGACCTTTTGCAACAGGCTTGGGGGCAGGAGTTGCCTGGTAGAAGAGGTCTCTCAGATCCCTAATGGGAGGCTTCTACCTTCTAAGTCCGGTCTTTAAAGGAGCCAGTTACTCCTAACAACCCCCTGCTCCATTGTACCGAGTCTGAGCCACCCGTGGCATGCTGTTCTGCTATCCCCTCCTGGGCACCCTCCGGCCCAGAATATTGGCCTGAGGGAAGGGGAAGCTTGAGGTCAGGGGCTAGGCAGGCAGGCCGAAGAACAGCAAGCTTTCTAACCTTAGTGGCTGGTTCGCTTCTGGTCTCCAGACCTCACCCGTCACACCAGGCAAAGTGCTGGCCAGAAGAACAGGAGCTGGAGATTTTTGAAAGTTTGATCCAGGACTGAGGAGGATTAGGGTGGGGTCTCTTCTGAAGAACGCCCTACCTCCCCCAAGTCTGAAGGTTAACCCAATGCCCCACAGGCAAGAGGGATGAATGCAATATTTACTGGTACACTTTTCTCCAGTTAAGTTCCCCAGGTGGGACTGAGTAGATGAAACAGGGTGTCAAATATGTAAACTCTGAGGGGATAAAACAATGTAGATCCAGTAGAACTTCTGTTTTTTCTCTTAACATGGGGTTGGAAACCCCCAGAGTTATGAGTGACAAGGGCTCAGAAAGGAAATGAACTTGGCTATTTTGGGGCAGGGAGGAAGGAGACAAGAGAAATTTCCATTATAGGTTATCTGGATTTGCCCTGGCAAGACCACTCTCAAGGTGTGGACTAGTGCTTAGTTGTAGGACACTATCTCCACCATCGCTCAAAGTCTCCAGGTAGAGAAAAGATCAGGAGGCCTTGGGTGGGGACAGAGGGAGAAGGTATACAGGAAGGAAGGTTCCCTCCCCTGCTGCTGATCAAAGGTACTTTTTATAACCTCCCAGATAATCCTAAGGTCACCTGGCTCCATCATTGCCCCATTCTGCCTCTCCCTTTCTTTTCTTAGAATAAGCTCAGGGCCCAGCCCTAGCTTTGGAACCTAGAGGATCAGATCAGGGATTGAATAGAATCCTCTAATTCTGAAGCCACTCTTGCTTTCTTATATACCCCAAGCTAGCCAGGAAAGGGGAACCCTGAATCCCAAGAGGATCCCCAGGTTGATCATGCAGCTCCAAGAATGACTCTCTATCATGACTGGAGAATGCTCCTGCTGTGAAGGGTTTCAGTTTGGTTTTGAGAGTAGGTGAAGGAGGCGCAGTGAGAAGACAGCAATAGAGAAATCAGTTCTCAGCCCCTGAAAAAAGGGGGACGTTGTGTGCTGGGGCAGGTTGGCTTCCTTTGGTCCTCTGCTGAGCAGGAGCTAGAGGTTTTGAATGTTTGACCCAGGACTGAGGTTTGGGGTTGGTGTGGAAACTTTTCTAAAGAGGATCCCCAAATTCCAGGCTTTCTTACCCATAGTCTGCTTTTATTGATTGCTTAATTCATGGATATTAGAGCAGACTTTGGGTTCTGGCTTTCTTCAAAGAGAAACTCTATTTCCTGAGGTGGTTCTGAGCAGTAAAATCAGGCAGAGAGGGTGTTTGAGTCCCAGAAGACTCACAGAAAGAGCAGAAATGAATTTCTCCAGTCACCTGATTCAACCCTTTATTCCTAGTTTGGTTTGGGAGGAGGAAGGGGCTCCAGGCTAAGGCAGCTGGCCAAGCTGGACTTCCTTTAGGTACCCACTACCCCCACCACATGTCACCTTCACAAATCTCAAATCTTCTAGGCCATGTAGCCTGTTTTCTTCTTTCTTCTGAATACCAGCTTCCTCACAGCTGTCTTTCACTGGCTTTGCTTTCTCAGGTATTTCCTCTGGAATTGCGTAGAGGGTGCCCTGTGTCACCTGCCACCTACCACCTGCCACCTACTTCCCTCATAATCTCCAGGGAAACTTGGGGGTAGAGGGAGGTGTACTGGGGTTAGAGGAATAAACAATCTGTCCTGACATCCTGACCCCTTCTGGAGGTAGAGGGAAAGAGGAGGTGGGTAGCTGGGCTTCAATGGAAGGTGTAGGTGTGAGAACACACCTTTGAGTTTTGCCAAACTGACTGGATGGGAGGGTAATGGTTCAGAGATGAGCCTTTCTGGGAGGAATCGATTGATATCAGTGGGGAGGAGAGAACTGACACCTTGGAGTAGCCAGCTCAGTGACTTGTGGAAGAAGCATGAAGTAGGGCAAAAGGTGCATCCTACTTGCGGGCAGAGGAGGTATTCTTGTGAAGAGGCTGAAAAGAGGACTCCCCACCCCATTCCTAGGATCCCTGCCTTGCTTCTTCCTCCTTAGAACTGAAAACTTGAGTTTATACATGAGGTTCCTTCTTCTGGTGATCCACTCAACTTTCCCCCTCCCTCACTCAGGGAGTGCCCTCACCCCCTGGACTTTGACCAAGGAGGACAAGCTTTGGGGGATGGGCAGCCCATTTATGTGGCCAAAAGGTGGCTGCCAAAGGACAGAGTCCTATGAGTGGTGACAAGGAGGGAGGTACAACTCCAGGTGGGGAGGTATGGGACTGTGCAGCTCACCCCAGTGAGACCCCTGTTGGGTTTCATAGGAGCTGGCTGCTGAATGTAAGAGTGCAGGCTACCCCGGGACTTTGATCCCCTACAGATGTGACCTGTCAAATGAGGAGGACATCCTCTCCATGTTCTCAGCTGTGCGCTCTCAGCATGGTGGTGTGGACATCTGCATCAACAATGCTGGCCTGGCCCGGCCTGACACCCTGCTCTCAGGCAGCACCAGCGGTTGGAAGAACATGTTCAACGTAAGGGGTCCAGGCCTGGGGTCTGGGTAGGGAGGAGAGCCAGAGCCAGGGGCCTATGAGCTGGAGGGCTGTTGGGGATAGGATATCTATGTAGTAAGAGTGATGTTATGGGATGACATTAGAATATTATAGTGTTTGGAGAAGTTGAAAGCAATGTCTAAACAGGATGCTTCTTTCCCCCACAATCCTTCCACGTCTGGTATCAATAGGTTTAAGATCTAGTAGATGCTTGGATCTGGAAATGAAGGAATGAACAATAAAAATGAAGCCCTGTTCTCAGAGTTTTCTGGGGAGATCATGGTCATGGCTCTTACCTGCAGCAAGTGGGTCTCTAAACCTTGACCTCAACTTGCCCATCTGTTAAAGAAGGGACTTATTAAGTCCCAAAGGTCCCTTTCAACTTGAAGATTGCCTAAGTTTACTAGGATCATCCTAGAAAGCATCTTCTCTCCCCTGCCCTAAACCCCAAAGACCTGGGAGATTTCCTCACATGGTCCCAGGGAATCCATTTTTCTTCCTCCATCTAAACCACAACCCCACACTTATAAGAAGGGGAGAAACAAGGCTGATTTTCCTGCTTCCAACTCCTGCTGCTGCCCTAAGCACCGAGGTGGGTCCACACTAAGGGTGTTCTGTCCTGATTTTTGACTCAGACACCTGATAAAGAAATCTGTCAGCTGTTCCCTTTCTGTGCAAGAGGGGAGGTGTGAGGAGTTGCTGAAAACTCTCCTTGTCCTGGGGGTGAAGCTAAAGGGTGGAGTCAGGCAGGCGCTCCACAGCAGACACTGCTTTAGACCTCTGCTCCATGAAAGTGGGGACTTGGGGTCATCTCTGCCATAGAGAGCAGGAGTGGCAGTGACCCCACCCTCTGAAGAGTCTCTGCACCTGGGCTCTGGGATGGGACCCAGGTTAAAGACAGTTATAAAAGGCAGGCCTCTCCTTGACACTCGTGGTCTCAAAGGAGGAAGATGGCTGTGGATGGCAGGAAAGGCTGTGGTGCCTTCTTGGAGAAAGAGATTTTAAAGACATTTTAGGAAGGTTTTCAGTGGGTTGGGGAAGGAGCAGGGACAGGGACACTGTCCTTGAGAAGGTTGGCTATTTGGGAGAAGAAAAGGAAATGATTATTAAGGCAGGGTCTTTCTCGTACAGTAGGGATAGCCAAAATGGTCTCCCAGGTCTGGATGGGTTTGAGGGATTTACATTTGCGGGTGGTGAGGCCAACCAAGAGGAGCTACCTCTGCCATCATCTGGTGGGGGGCAGCTTTTAGTGGAGGGGAACCTATGGAGAAGACAGGGTGCCCTTGGCCTGCCAGTGGCCTCTGGTTCTGTCACCTGCTTTGTCAGGCCCAAGCTGGAGATATCCCACTGCCCTCCCTGGCCTACAGGTAAACGTGCTGGCTCTCAGCATCTGCACACGGGAAGCCTACCAGTCCATGAAGGAGCGGAATGTGGATGACGGGCACATCATTAACATCAACAGGTGAGGGCTGGTGGCCTACACGGAAAACTCAAGTCATCACTTGCCCTCCAGGGTGGGTAATCTGCTGCTGCTCACTTAACCTCTTTGGACTTCAGTTTCCTTGGTGGAAAAATATCCAGAAGGTGCAATTCCAGTGAGAGAAAGTGCTAGTCCCTGCTTGGCCAGAATGAGCAGTCTAGCCCCTTCCCTCTGCAGCCAAACCCCAGAACTCTCCTGGGACTGCACACATCCTGTCTTCAGGTCCTAGGATGAATATCCTATACAGGTGGCAGGTGGCACAGAGAAAGACTACATAGGCTCAACCTTTGGGGAGACCCCATCCTGAGTGGTGACATGGCCTATTCCTGCTTCTGGAGATATTCCAGGATTCACCCAGGCATGGTGGCACACACCTGTAATCCCAGAGGCTCTGGAGGCTGAGGCAGGAGGATTGCAAGTTCAAAGCCAGCCTCAGCAACGGCGAGATGCTAAGCAACTCAGTGAGACCTTGTCTCTAAATAAAATACAAAAAAGGGCTGGGGATATGGCTCAGTGGCCAAGTGCCCCTGGGTTCAATCCCTAGTACCCCCTGCCAAAAAAAAAGTTAGATTCGGTGGGCTGTGGGGGCGACCACAGAATTCCACTTTAGATGTTTCCCCATTGGCCTCTGGGTATGGGGTTGACCAGGATGGCAGAGGGCATTCACTGCCTGTTTCTGTGGAGTTTCACTCCTCTTTCTCCTTCCCTCTTTCCACCCAGCATGTCTGGTCATCGAGTCCCACCCAACTCTGCGACCCATTTCTATAGTGCAACCAAATACACCGTCACTGCGCTGACTGAGGGATTGAGGCAAGAGCTTCGGGAGGCCCAAACCCACATTCGAGCCACGGTGAGGCTGTGGCCTAGGCTTGGTGGGGATGGGGTGGGCAGAGGCCCTCCTGTCACATGCTGCCCAGAAGCTCATGGTCAGGGTGGGTGTTTCGAGTCTGTGGGAGTGGACTGGGTACAGAACCCCTGGGCTCTGTTGCTCCTTGCATGGCCTTGCTCAGCTCTTGAGATTCTTCATTTCACCAGTAACCAGTAGAGGGCTGACTTGAGGGGAACATGCTTGAGTGAAACTAGGGGAAAGCCAGGGTTGCGGGGAAACCAGGTACACAATGGCTGGATGCCACAACTCTAGGCTCTTTCCTTGAAGGCTACATTATCTTGGGCAAGTCACTGGATCTCTCCAAGCTTCAGTCTTATTTGTAAAATGTGGAGTTTCACTCCTCTTTCTCCTTTCCTCTTTCCACCTAATGTTTAGGAGCTTTTAAGAAATGCCATTTTGTCGGTCATTTAGCTGAGATATAGGAAGGGCTCTGTTCATGGTAGGGAACATGTGATCTTTGACGGTGGCACCTGTGGAGGGAGGGTGTGCTTGCTGAACACTGGGCTGCCATCACCATGGAAGTTGGGGCCCTGCAACCTCCATCCTTTCCTCCCAACCTCCCCAAGGCCTTGAAAAGCTCACCCCCTAATTAGGCCCTTCTGTTGGCCCAGTGCATTTCTCCAGGTGTGGTGGAGACCCAGTTTGCCTTCAGACTCCATGAC
Source organism: Callospermophilus lateralis (assembly GCF_048772815.1). Classification (NCBI taxonomy): domain Eukaryota; kingdom Metazoa; phylum Chordata; class Mammalia; order Rodentia; family Sciuridae; genus Callospermophilus; species Callospermophilus lateralis. Next base: position 35,527,435 of record NC_135315.1, read on the forward strand.
AAGGACCCTGAAAAAGCAGCTGCTACCTATGAAGTCATGAAGGTGGGCTTCCCTCTGGGCCTGGTAAAGGCACCCAATCCCTAAGTTAAGACAGGGAACCCTGGCCTCAGTCTCCACCCTTCGATCCAGTTTGTCACCCCTCCTGGAGGGTTGGGGTGGGAACGTGGACACTGGAGAGGACCTCAGTGGTGGGAAAGAACTTGGGTCCGTTCTCTCCTTGTCTCAACCTTTCCCCTGGTACTCTCAGTGTCTCAAACCTGAGGATGTGGCTGAGGCTGTCATCTATGTCCTCAGCAGCCCCCCACATGTCCAGGTGAGTTTGGCTTTGACTGTCCACCCCCTGGAAGAGCCCAACCATCCCCACAGGAGGGGAGCAGGGAGGCTTTAAGGGGTGGGGAGTGTCCTGGCTGCCTCAAGCCTTGTGCCTTCCACAGATTGGAGACATCCAGATGAGGCCCACAGAGCAGGTGGTCTAGTGTCCTGTGGGAGCTCTTCCTTCCCTCCCTACTCCTGATGGCTTGGCTCCTGCCTCTGGATTTTAGGTGTTGATTTCTGAACCCCTGGATCCTACTTTCTGTCTCTACCCCAAGGGCTAGAAATTTTGTTTGAAGTTTTAATATCTTGTCAAATCATTTCCACTGCAAATGTGAAAAATGGGCTGGGGAGAGGAGGTGGGGGCCCTCATTGCTTTTCCTGTTAACACGCTGTGAGTTTCCTCCTTGGTCTCCTTCACCTTTGCTCTCCTCAGGCTTCCCTTTGAACTGGCAAAGGGGATATGGCCAAAAGGGGGGCTCCCCCATCTTCTTGCATCCCAACCTCTGTCCTTCAAGGTTGGAGTGGCAGAGAGAGGCCCTCACCTTACATTTGAATGGTTACCCAGGGCTCCAGCTTTCCTTCTCTCCCTGTCCCACTGCTTCCCCTTCCCTTCCCGTTCCCTTCCCCTTTCCAGCTCTCCATCCCAATCTAGGTTTCTGTGCTTCGAGTGGGACCATCCCTCCACTCTGACTATAGGAGCAGAATCCCAGGGCCTGGCTCCCAGTAGATTTCACTGTGATGATTAAAAAAGGAAAATCACAACCAACCTGAGCTTCAGGAATGTCTTTCAATTCTTCTTCCTTCTCTGTGATCCAAATGGTTTGTGTCTCAGAATTTCTTTCACATGGGTGGATGTAGGGCATCACTTCTGGACTGTGGATTACCTTAGGAAGCAGGAGAAGTTTGGGTTGGGTTTTAAAAATGGAGAGAAGTTTGCTAAAGACAAAGAGAGGACAAACAGGGTGTGCAGTGCTGTGTGAATAGCACGCTAAAAACTAAGAACAGGACGGATGTAGTGGGATCTCAGCAAGTCCAGAGGCTGAGGCAGGAGATGGCAAATTGGTGGCCAGCCTCAGCAATTTTGCAAGGCCCTGAGCAACTCAATGAGACCCCTGTCTCAAAAAATAAAAGGGGCTGAGGATGTGGCTCAGTGGTAAAGCTCCCCTGGGTTCAATCCCTGGTATCAAAAATGAAACAAAAAACAGTGTAGGAGCAAGATGAGACTGAATGAATATATGGAAGATTGAGGCAGGAGGAGATGAGTTCGAGGCTAGCCGGGGCAACACAGCAAGACTAAAATGAGAAGGGAAAAAAAGACCCTGTGTGTGTGCGTGCGTGCGTGTTTGTGTGTGTGTGTGAAAGAGAAGAGGTGTGTCCTGGATCACTAGGGATCTGAGCTTTGAGCAAAGGAGTCCAGCCATTACCTGTAGGTCAAGGGCATCAGTTGGGCTAGTCATCAGGGACGTGAGAGGCCGAGATATGACTTGGGAAGAGAATGAGCGGCCAAGGTTTGGGAAGTATGGTTGGGGTCCTATTAATTGGTGATGAGGTCTGACAAGGAGAAGCCTCTGGGAAAAGTCCCCAAATGGAACGCGCCTGGATGTGGGGAGAGAGGCATCAAGACTGACTTGGTTGAACAGGAGGAAGGCCAACCTGTTCCGTGAATTCTCATTTGCTGGTGTGTGGCCGAACGCGCCGGCCCCCCGCGCTCTTGGGACTTATGGGGGACAGCCGCAAAGCCGGCTCAGCCTCACTGCGGGTCCGCCAGCCCTCCGCTGTGGGTGGCGCTCTCGGCTCATCCAGCCCTGCAGAGAGCGCTGTGGGCACGTCCTGGCGATCCGGCATGCGCAGTGCGTCGCGGGGCAGGGGGTGGGGCTGCCGGAACCCGGAAGCGCTGGACCCACGTGGAAACCGCGCGGGGGAGGGGCGGTGGACGGGGACTGTGTGGCTCAGCTGGCGGGTTCGGGGAGTCCTCGAGCTGGTAATGGGGTCTGTTCGTCCCTGAGAGCAGCCCTTGGGTCCTCTTCACCTGCACGTGGCGGTGACTCCTCGCCAGGACGCAGCTGGGGGCTTCCCGGCACGGCCCGCACTATGGGGCTGCTCTCAACCCTCACGGTCGCTACCTGTTACTGCTCTGGTCGTCTGGTGGCCCGTCATTTCTCTCGTGGGGTGCGGCCTGGCGGGGAGGAGCTAAGCCGCCTGAGGCTGGATGACTTGGCGCCGACCCCGCGGCTAGAGCTGCTGTTTGGCTTGTCCCCGTGTCTCCTGGCTCTGCGAGCCGCCCGCCGCCGAGTGGCCCGGCTCCTGCTCCAAGCCGGCAGGGCTGGACTACAGGGAGAGCGGGCCGAGCTGCTCCGGGAAGCGGAGGCGCGGGACATCCCAGTTCTGCGGCCCAGGCGGAAGAAACTGGACGCCCTGTGCCGCCACCAGGTGCACCAGGGCGTCTGCATGGAGGTGAGCCCGCTGCGGCCCCGGCCTTGCAGGGAAGCGGAGGAAGTAAGCTCAGGCGACGATCACCAGCAACTGTGCCTCGTCCTTGAGGGGCTTCAGGATCCCCGGAATCTTGGTGCTGTCCTGCGCTCCGCTCACTTCCTCGGAGTGGACAAAGTCATTATAAGCCAGAGAAACAGGCACGGGCACTCCTTATTCCCCATGTACCCAACTTGGAGGTGCAGTCGAGTTCCTAAGCACCTTGGCCTTTGGGTGGTTCCTTCCCTTTGCCAGAACTTGCACCCCTAGCCCTTGGGAGCCCGGGGGTGGGTGGGGCGCCAGGTTTGAGATTGACCAACCTAATGCTGGGGGCCGGGAATCTTTACAGCTGCCCGCTCACTCCAGTAGTCAGCAAGGCCAGTGCGGGGGCTATGGAGGTGATGGATGTGTTCTCTACTGACGACCTGGCAGTTTTTTTACAGGTAAATGGAGAGGGGGAAGGAACGGGAAAGAAAGAAATGAGCTTAGCTCAGCCAGCGTTTTTAAGCAGTGAATGGTGGAAAGAGAGAGAAGGGTGCGTGTGCGCATTGATTCCTACGGCCTTCTAAATCCCATTGGGAAGGGAAGGGTTCTGGAGTTTTCAAAACCACCAAAAGAGAAGTTCTGAAGTTAGGGGCTTTCTGGCATCGTTCCCTTTGCTGCACTCCTGGACTAGGGATGTGGCTCAGTGGTCGAGCACTTGCAAGCACAAGGCCCCGGGTTCAATCTCCAGCACGCTTTCCCAGGCAGTCCTCTTTCCCGCTTGTTTAAGGGTACTTCAGTGTCTCATTGCTATGTAGGTCTTAAGCTGTGCTTGTTGTTAGCCCTGGGGAGCTGGGGAACAGGAGATTTGTGGTCCTTGAGTAGAGGCACAGCTTGAAAGGATCATTGAACAAGGGGACCTGTATGCCTTTGATTTCTAGGAAGAGGTAAACTTGAGGGAGGAACTTCTGTGGTCCCTCTATCCGTCCGTTTTCAGTTGTTCCCCCTGCTGGCCACAAGGGGGCAGTATTGCACTGCATTTGGTAGCCCCTCTGGCGGTCGTCCTGTGAGAAATTCCCTCTTGAAAAGGAGAGCTCTGAAACAAAGTTGCACAATAAAAACACAACGCCAGCCACATAGTAACTTCAGATTTTCTACTAGCCACGTTGAAAAGTGAAACAGGTGAAATTAATTTTAGTAACTTACCCTATTATATCCAAAATATTATCATTTTAAATATCATTACTATTTTACATCTCATTTAACAGTTTTCACATACAGCACGTATCTACCTGGAGTAGTCATGGCTACTACATTGAACAGCACATCCCCACAAGTGTTTTCTGACTATTCCTTCTTACAGGGAGTCCCCTTCAGAGGAACTCTGGCCAAGCCTAGTAGGAGATGAAGTTTCCCTTCTTCACTCCCAGCCTGTCAACAAGTAGCTCTTGAAAAAACACAAACACCCTGATTCCGCAAGCTCCATTCAGGACATCTGCCTCCTCCCACCAGCAGCTTGGCTCATAGGGTTGTCTTGCCTTCTGTCACCATGGAAGAACTGGAGGTGCCTCAAGCAAAGGCGGTGCTGGGCCCTGGGCCTTCCTACCCACTTAAAGACACTGCTCCAGCAAGTTCTTTTTTCTCCATTTTCTCACTTTCATTCTCATCACATTGACAGATGTTCTCATTCTCTCCTGACCTCAATCCCATGCTGAATTGAAGCCTTTGACAAGGTCACCAGTATCCTCCATGTTGCTATAGTCAAGGGTCTGTTTTCAGTCCTTATCTGACAGGAGCCATCTGCAACATCTGGCACAGATGACCACTCTTTCCTCCGTGTGATAGTCCTCCCCTTATTCACCTAGGCTTTTAAAATGTTCAGTGGTGCTGAGGACTGAACCTAGCGCCTCACCATGTGAGGCAGGTGCTGTACCATTGAGCCGTACCACCAAACCCACTCTCTGTTTCATTTTCCTCTTGCTCTGTGTTCTTTGTTTCTTTTTAATTTGTTATTAGTTGTCAATGGATCTTTATAATTTATTTACTTATGTATTTATACGTGGTACTGAGAATCAAACCCAGTGCCTCACACATGCCAGGTAAGTGCTCTACCATTGAGCTACAACCCCAGCCCCATCACTCTGTTCTTTTTTTTTTTTTTTTTTTTTTTTTTTTTTGGTACTGGGGATTGATCACAGGGGTGATTATCCACTGAGCCACATTCCCAGCCCTTTTTTATATTTTATTAGAGACAGGGTCTCACTGAGTTGCTTAGGGCCTCTCTAAGTTGCTGAGGCTGGCTTTGACTTTGCGGTCCTTCTTCCTCAGTCTCCCCAGCTGCTGAGATTACAGGTGTGCACCACTGCATTTGGCTACTGTGCTCTTTCTTGAAGTTGACTTTGGTGATTCCTTCTCAACTCCCTCGTGCCCAAACTTTAAATTTTCCCAGATCTCAGTCCTTGGATCTCTTTTCTGAATATTCACTTTATTGATCTCATCTTGTCTCATGGCTTTATATACCATCTATATTCACATGCCTCCTAGATGTGTACCCTAGCCCAGCTCTCACCCCTGAATTCCAGATTCACTCATCTACCTGACTCCTCTGAAGCTCTTTTTTATTCCTAGTGGGCATTTCAAAGAACATGTTCAAAGCTGAGCATCTTTCCTTCTGAAGCTTACCCAGTCCAACTGTGGCAACTCCATCCCTTTGGCTAGAAACCATGGTGCCATCCTTGACTTCCTGCTCTCATACCATGCCCCCATGCCACCTGTGGCCAAATTCTTTTGACTTTATCTTGGAGTTATTGCCAGTGAAAGTTTCACTGCTCAAACTCTCCATTGCTACCATAGTCCAGGCCATGATTGTCTCTCTCTCTTTTTTTGTACCAGGGATTGTACTTGGGCACTTGGCCACTAAGCCACATCCCCAGTTCCATTTTGTATGTTATTTAGAGACAAGGTTTCACTGAGTTGCTTAGCACCTCACTTTGGCTGAGTCTGGCTTTGAACTTGTGATCCTCCTGCCTCAGCCTCCCAAGCCTCCACCACTGCCGGCTGCACCATTGTCTCTTGACTCGTTGCAGAAGCCTCACTGGTCTTCTGTCTGTTCTCTCAGCATGGCAGGCAGAGTGATTCTGTTGAAATGTAAGTCAGACCATATTACTTTTCTATCCAAACCTTTCAAAGCCTTTGCATCTCAGAGTAAAATCCCAAGTCCTTTCAGTGGCTTTCAAGGTCCTCCCTTACGTGACCCTTGTTCTGTGGCCTCCTTACTGTTCCTCACATGTGCAGGTAAGCAAGGCCTCTGGGCCTTTGCATTCGTAGAATGCTCGGAGCATTCTTCCCCCAAATGTCCACATGGAGCCCCTCATCCTCTCCAGGTCTACACTTACGTGTCATTTCAACAAGGCCTTCCACAGGCCGGGATTCTGTTCTGTTTCTTTTGTTCACAGCCTCATTCTCGGTGCCTACAATAGCCTGAACAGATCGAGGTGTTTAATAACTTGACAGAACTGAATGCATCTTTAAGCAAGGGCACATGTGGTGAAGACTGGGCTCCATTTCCCCAGGGTTCTGATGAAGATTTGTGAGCTAAAACAGTGTTTTCTCTTTCAGGCCAAAGCCCAGCAAGGCTGGCTTGTGGCAGGCACCGTGGGCTGCCCGGGGCCTGAGATTTCCCAGTCCTCCCAAACCCCCATCATGAGTTGCTTAGAGTTCCTCTGGGACCAGCCTACTCTCCTCGTGCTGGGTAGGTAGTGTCCTGCTCTTCTTGCTCCGATGCATGTTTCCTGAGCACTTGGTGTCTAGCTGGGTTGCCTAACCCTCTGCCCTGTGCCCTGCAGGGAACGAGGGTTCTGGTCTGTCCCAGGAGGTGCAGGCTTCCTGTCGGCTCCTCCTTACCATTCTGCCAGGGCGCCAGCTGCCTCCTGGACTCGAGTCCTTGAATGTGTCCGTGGCTGCAGGTGAGTCAGCTTCTTCCCTTTCCTGATGGCCTCTAACCACTCAAGTGCTGCTTGTCTCTCATCCCATTTTCTGACTGAATTCTAAACAAGCTACCTGTTCCTTCTGTGTCAGTTGCTTCGTGTGCAAAATGGGGAAAATACTTCCTTTAGGGATGAAGTGAGGGAGAGCCTGGCATGGGTCAAGGCTCCCCGTACGTATTCCTTCCTCTCCTCAGTCTCTTCCCCTCGTCTGTCGGTGCAGGAATTCTTCTTCACTCCATTTGCAGCCAGAGGAAAGGTTTCCGTGCAGTGGAGAAGACAGAGAAGCCCCTCCAAGACCCACAAGAACCACCAACTATGTCCAAAGGACTCTGAGTTACTCAGCACCCAGAATCGTCTTCAGAATCAGAAAAAGAGAGGCAGATGGGGGGCTTAGGGGGCTGTCCACGAAGTGCACGTGATGGTGCCGGGACAGTTGCACACACACCCCCAGGTCTGGCCTGCTGGCACCTCTTCTGGAGTGTACACCAAGCCCCTGTTCCTTGATGTCAGTCATTAACTGTATGGCCGGGGACTCTGCAGTAAAGACCGGAGAAGTTCAGTCTCCTATTTTGCTGTGGACCTGCAGCGAAGATGTAGTTTGGTGATTTCCAGGATGGGCTACGGCAGAAGTCGAGTGGAAGTTGAGGCTTCAGAAGGGAATCAGGCAGCCCAGTCCAGGGTCCGACTGCTCCTGACCAGGTGTTGCCTGTGGCGAATGTTGAGTGTGAGGATGTGGAGGGAGGTCGAGGCCTTCCTGTGGGATAGACAAAGTACAAATCAAGAACTGTCCCCGTGTGGGCCTTAAGTACATGTCTTTCTTGTGGTGCCCAGGACCTCGGTCTGCACCTACCTACCTCACAGGGTTGTTGTGAGGAGCAAATAAAACATCACCTGGTATCATCCATTAGGCACTCCATGAATGGGCTGATTTGTCCCAATTCGTCCATTAGGTGGCAGCCTCGCTCTTTGGTCCACAGTTCTGGAAAGCTTTTGCAGCCACCTGGAGAGACTCCTGGCTGCAATCAAAAAATTAGTAGTGACACCCCCTCCCCCATACACATACACACCACTCATAGAAGCAACGCCCCTGCCCTGAGTGTGGGGTGTGGTGGGGACAGAATTGCTACTTATTGTGCAAGCCAGGCGGATTTGATGTGCCTTCACCGAGGCCCCACAAGTGGTGCAGAACACACTTCTCACCACCACATAAAAACAAACAACAACAGATAAATAAAGGTTAAATTCTTTAAACAAGAAAGAAACAAGCCCGACACTGCTGCCAGAGTGCCCGTGCAGGGGTCTAGGCGCATCCTGACTATCAGGCTTTCTAAACTGTCCTCCCTGCCCACCCCCCCACCCCCCCGCCAGATGGGTCTAACCTGCAGCCATGGCCAAGGGCCACCGGAGGAGTGCCTCTCAACCTTGGCACTACTGCCACTTGGAACCAGATAATTACTTCTTTGCTGTGAGAACTGTCCCGAGCATTATAGGACGTTTGGCAGCATTCCTGGCTTCTAGGCACTAGACACCAGTAGCACTGCCCTCCTGTTCCCTGTTATGAAAACGGCGCTGTCTCAACATCTCCACATCATCCCCAGTTGAGAACCACTGCACTGGAGCACAGGCTGGCAGAGCAGCAATCCCTAAATTGTAATCCTGGTCACTGTGACTTGAGGCAAGTTCCCTACACACCTGAGCAACAATCAACTCCTCCATGATGGGAATAATACTACTTGCTGGATTCCTGAGAAGATATGAAGAGCAACAGGAATTCAGTATCTCATATGTAGTAGATGCTCAATAAATAGTTCCATCTTTTTCTTCTGGACTCCCATCTGCTGTGGATGTAGCTTGCAATTGTGAGGGCAATGCCAATTTAGAACAAGATTTGAATTTCCTTAAAAAGTTCCGAAGATCATTTTAAAGTCATAGTTTTTCTTTTTTAAGATTTTTTTTGAGAGGAGAGAGAAGAGAGAATTTTTTTTTAATATTTATTTTTGAGTGGACACAACATCTTTATGGGGTGCTGAGGATCGAACCCAGCGCCCCGCGCATGCCAGGCGAGCACGTCACCGCTTGAGACACATCCCCAGCCCATAGTTTTTCATCTCAAGAAAAAGGACAAAGCCCCTTCATAAGCTCGACTCTTCCCTACTAGCATCTGTCCCCCCTGGAACTTTCTGATCCTAACTGCCACACAGGTTCTGACCTCTGCTGAGCTTGGGCGCAGCAGATACTAGGATGCCTCTGCCACCCATTGCGCCCTTCACCAAGAGCCTGGTGTAGTGATTTTTAACTTTTTAAGTCACTATTTTTACTTATTTAAAATTTTTTAACTTTGGTGGAACCTTGCAGCCATGGGGCCAGAGAGAGAGAGAGAGAACTCTTAGCATTCTAAATACCCAGAAGGACCAGCCCCTAAGAAGTGATCTCTGGGGAAGGAACCAGGCTTCAGTATTTCTTAAAGCTCCCAGTTGATAGTGTACCACTGGGGTCTGAGACTCCCTTGCGCTTTGCACCACGCTTCATGTCCAAGCAATGCTCCATGTTCACGCCTGTGTCTTTGAGCTCATGCTTGAAAGTTTGGGCCAGGATGATGTTTCATCTGTCCCTTAGGGTCTTTGGAAGATGTGCTTTCCGGTCTCGGCTCCATGACATACTACTTAGCTTCCCAGACTCCTCATCTGTAGATTAGGGATGGTGCCATTCAGACCAGCTCTGTCTACCCCTTTCCCAGTAGGGAAGTTAGAAATAAAAGTTATCAGTAAAAATGTCCTGTTGTTCTGGGGTGTAGAGCACTTGACTAGAGTGTGCTAGGCCCTGGGTTTGACCCCAACACCAGGGGGGACAAAGAAGATCTGTAAGCTAAAGGACTGGGCACCCTAGGACTAACCCAAGACTAACACATTAGTACAAACTCTGATGGTTGATTTTGTGTCAATTTGACTGGAGCATGGGTTACCCAGGTTTGGGTCAAACATTATTCTGGGTGTTTCTATGAGGGTGTTTGTGGAAGAAATTAAGATTTGAATCAGCAGTGTAAAGCAGACTACCCTCCCTAATGTGGTGGGCCACATCTAGTCAGTTGAGAGCCTGAATAAAGCAAAAGGCTGACCATTCCCCAGACAAAAGAATTCCTGCCTTCAGACTCAGGGGGAAAACCTACTCCTGATTTTTCAGCCTACTGACCTTTGGATGGGAGCTATGCCATCGACCTCTTGGGTTTCCAGCTGGCTGACTCACCCTGCAGATCTTGGGACCTGCCCTCCTCCATAATTGCATGAGCCAGTTCCATATAATCTCTTTAAACACAGGTACACATGCACCCTGTCGGTCTCTCTGCAGAACCCTGGCATACACGTGTCGAAAAAGAACACAGGTATCCCAGTGCTCCCTCCCTGTGGGGTACAAAGTCTGCTCTGCTCTCTTGACCAAGCCCCACACAGAACCTAGAAGTTGGCTGAGATAAAATCAGAGAGAACAGCGTTGGTTCAGAGCAGAGCCATGGCTGTTAAATAGGGCTTTGTTGGAGTTCCAGCTCTGACTCGCAGTCATGGAAATGTGGACAGTCCCCTCAGTTGCCAGCCTTTGTTTTCATCATCTACAAAAATGGAGATCACAACAGTATCCACTTCAAATTGGTCTGGATTCAAAGAGGTCATTACAGAAAGCCCGCCAACCCAAGCCTGGAAGAGGATGGCAGCTTTTCCTTGGGACACCTAAATGCAGACTCTGAGGTCAGGGCGCAGCTGTGCTTTTCTTCCAGGCTGTGGGGCCCATTTCAGCCAAAATGTACCATAACTTCCCCACCCCCAAGAGAAGAGCCTCTGGTATCCTCAGAGCAGCTCAAGAGGGGCCAGCACCTTGAGCCCCCTCCAGAGCTGAGATCTTTTGGTAGAAGGCTAAACTAGACCCTCTCACACACACATCATTCCCACAGGGTCAGGCGCCAGGGAGCCCCACAGTTTGTAAATGTAATCAACCTTGAGGTCTCTCACTTGCACAGGTGCAATTAGCACGCCCATCTGCTAATCCCTGATTAATGATGTTTACAAACATGGAGCTCCACTCACAAAGAGGCCCGGCTTTTTCCTGCAGCTGGGAGGCATGCATCTGCTCAGCAGCCACTGCCCTCTTCCTCAGCCCTCCCCAGTCAAAACCCTTCTCTCTTTGCTTTCCCGGAAGTGGGCAGAACTGGAGTCCCCCGCCCCACCCCAATTCTCACTGCACACATGTGGAAAAGAAACTTGAGAGCACAGATGGGGAGATGACAGGCTTGGTGGCCGGGCTGGGACCCTGCCCATCCTTCTTCCTAGCTCTGGAACTTGGAGGACACACAGTGGACATGCTGCCTTTCCCCACCACCCCAGCTCCAGCTGTGGAGCCACACAGATGTGCCTTCCGTGTGGGGTCCGTGTGGGCGTGTGTCAGGGGCTTTACCCAAAGCACAAAGAGCACAGACTTCTGAGTCAGTCCCGGGTCCCAGTGTCTGTTCTACTTGAGTCAAGTCACTTAACCTGATGGAGCCTCAGTTTCTTCATCCATAAAATGGAGATAAGAATACTATTTACCATAGAGGTTTAAGGTTTGTAGGTGAGGATTAATAATAGGATTATAAAAAAAGATCAACAGTGCCTGGGACACAATTAGTAGGTGCTCAATAAATGTGAGCTATTTACTGCAGTGCAAGTAGTAATAATGATGATGATGGTGGTGGGTGGGGGAGGGGTCAGGGCTTCTGAATCTACAGAGATGGACTTCTTCCCTCACCCCTCTCTGGGGAGAAGGGCAGGTCCCAGCTCATTACTGATGGGGGCTGGGGTGGAGGTGTCAGATTGGAATCACTCCTGGGTCTGTTCACAGCTTCCCTGTTTCATTAACACCTCCCTGGTGGTCTTGGCTCATCCTGCTAGGAGAGGCGTCCAGAAAGTTCTAACTGCCTCCTGCCCAGCCCTGAGCTCAGTGTCCCTCACTTTCTGGGGTCTATGCTCCAGATGTGCACGGAGGGGTTTTTATGCCAGGAGAGGCAGCTACTGACCAGGAAGCCATCACTGTCCCTTCTTCTGAGGGTCCTAGGGGCCTGGTCAGGGTTCGCGCCTCCGCAGGTGGCCCATCCTTTACCTGTTCTCATGGAGTTCTGTCCATAGGTCCTATCATCCCAACCGGCCACGGGCCACGTCTCCTGCCTTTGGAAGGCTGCATGACATAGTGCGAATGTGCCTGTCTTGGGTTCCAATCCCCCCTCATCTCTTGCTACCTAGATGGCAAGTTGCTTATCCTCTAGGACATTAATTTGCCTTTTCTGTAAAATGCTGATGCTATACCTCAGGGGTTAGCTGAGTGCCCTACAAATTGTAAATCCTCAATAACTGATAACAATTATTTTACTATGGCAAACTGCACTCAGAAACATCTTTTTAAATGCAGAAACTTGTTTGGACGCCTGGGGTGGGTAGAGGGGAGGCAGGGTTAGAGCAGAGGACCATTAGCAAGTCCCCGAGAAGCAGGGAAGGCATGAGCTCTGACCCCTGTGATTGGCCCAGCTTCTTTCCCATATTGAGAAGAGGGGCCAGGAGCTGAATGGGACCAGGAGATTTATACCTGGGGCTCTGCAGGGGCTGCTTCTAAACAAGGTTTCTCTGAACTACACTCCAAGAAGGATTTTTATGAAAACACCTGTCCTCCACCCCCCCCTTTGCCCTGCTGTCAGGATATTCCATTTCAGAGGACACCCTTCCCCAGCTGCTGGGGAGGGAGGACAGGTGGCGCCTGGGCCTTCTGCATCTCTGACCCCTCAGGCTTCTAGCTTTTCTGCTATGGTTTGTGGGTGTCAGAAGGGAGTCTCCAGGAAAAAGAGTAACTTTTGTGGTTTATCTGAGACCTCCAATAAAGTCCATGAACAGTTTCCCTTAGAAAGCAAAAATGGAAGCCTGGTGCGGTAGTGCATGCCTGTAATCCCAGTGGCTCAGGAGGCTGAGGCAGGAGGATCATGAGTTCAAAGCCAGCCTCAGCAAAAGTGAGGCCCTAAGCAACTTAGTGAGACGCTGTCTCTAAATAAAATATAAAATAGGGTTGGGGATGTGGCTCAGTGGTCAAGTGCCCCTGAGTTCAATACCCAGTACCCAATAAAAGAAATTTAAAAAATAAATAAAAAGCACTTGGGATGTAGTTTAGTGGTGAAGTGCCCTTCATTCAATCCCAGTATTAAAAAACCAAACTTATGGGATGGGGATGTGGCTCAGTGATCAAGTACCCCTGAGTTTAATCCCCAGTATCCACGCCCCCCCCAAAAAAAAAAGAGAGAGAAAGAAAAGAAAAAGAAGAAAAAATGGAAAGACAGTGAACTTGGTACCTCCATATAATTAGTCTAAAAGGCCCCCTACTGCCACAGGCCCTGCAGACACATAAGCCACCCCCCACACACACACCAGCCCCATTACTAAGGTGGGAATCAGTTTCCCAGGTCTCAGCACATGGCTGGGCACACATCGAGTGTTTAAAAATGACACTTGGACTTAGGAGTGAATCCTGAGGTTGGGACTAATGGAGTCGCCCTCCTCCTCTCTATATCGGGTTGGAGGGGAAAGTCTCTCAGCCCATTTCCAGCCGCCCTTGACCTTCCACTTCCAGACAGCATCAGAGGAGGCACGTCACAAATTACCCAGCAGCCAAAGCTGCTCTTGATTCTCCTGAACAAAGGAGCTAACTGGGGGCTGAGGGGATGCTCTGCAGAGCCCCCTCAGCCCCTGGGCTCTGCTGAGACCATCTGCACCCAGACCTTGCAGGGCTCCTCCCACAGATGGGGCTACCCACACAGGGCTGGATTGTCTAAACCTGGCCCCCCAGGCTGACACACATGCTTATGACAATGTCACCTTGGTGGGTATGAGTCCGGGAAGCCATTTGGTGATGGCCATGATGATGGCGATGATGGGACATGTATTTATTATGTACTGGCCCCATGCCCACGGCATCTCATTTAATCCTTGGGATGCTTGGAGTAGGCGCTCTCACCAACTTACCTCAGCAGGGATGTGTGACTTGCCCAAGGTCATGCTGTGGTGCTCAGGGGAGCAGGGAGTGGAGTGGGGGGAGAGAACCACCCCAGCTAGTAGGCTGCTGCTGAGACCAAGCAGATCTGCACCCCCACCCATTCCACTCCTCCCTATGCAGGCCCTCCGCATCCCCCACCCGGCCTACCTCCCCAGAGCCATCTTGACAAGCTCTAAGTGGGGCATGGAGACGCGCTGGGCTTCCCGCTAGGCTGCGTGGGGGTGAGGGGTGCCAGGCTCGGAGAATGGCCGTGACCGCTCAGGGCTCCTGTGGGATGCTGCCAGGAGCCTCGACTCCTGACACCAGACCTGGGTTCAAATCCTGGCTCTGCTGCTAACCCTCCAGGTGCAGGCCTTGCATGAGTTTCTTAACCTCTGAGCTTAGTGTCCCCCCTGTAAGGAGGAGCCAGGAACTGCTTTCTCCCAGCGTGGTCCTGGAGCTTGCCCAAGGTGTCCCTGGTCTGAAGTAGGCCTTTGCCAACCCTTCCTTGGTCCCTCCTTCCTCCTTCTCAGGAGCCCTCCTCCGAAGCTGCTGCTCTGCCCTTCTCATCTCATGCCTGGGGTCTCCTCATTCATTCATCTCTGCCTCTGAGTTTTGCCTGCCTGGCTGGGTCATGGGGGCTCCCTGTGGCTGCCCCTTCTCTGGGCCCTGTCTGCACTTCCTGCCTATCCCTCTCCTTGCCTCTTCCCCAACTCTCATTGCCCTGGGGGCTGATCGATGGCAGCCGCTGGTTATTGATTGGGGTGGGCGTCCAAGTGTGGCTGCCAGAGGCTGGTATTGATGGACAGAATTGGTGCTGAGGCCGGGGTGGAGTGACAGCTGGGGACCCTGGGGCTGCAGGGAAAGTGGGGCTCCCCCTCCCCTACCAGGACCTGGGAGTGGGGATCCTTAAAGTGGCAGACCCCATCAGGAAAGGAGTGGGATTGAGGATAGAGGGTCTCTAAGGACAGAAGGGCAAGGCTTAGCTCATATTGTCAATTAACAAGTATTTACTGAGCACCTACTATGTGTTGCAGATACAGCAGGAAGTCAGCAAAAAAAAAGGGGGGGTAGAACAGTGGGAGGAAATGGGGCAGAGAGGTAGTGGGAATACAGAGTGGCAGGGGGCTGGTCAGTCAGCCCAGGGTGGGCAGCTGCCCCAACTCCGGGCTCCGACCTGGGTAGCCTCTACACGTTTTTTGTTTTTAAATTTTTTTTTTTCCCCAGAACATGATAGAATTTCATAAAACTGCTGTCTATGTCCAAGGCAGGTCACCTGCTTTGTCAAGTGACATTATGATCACAACAACCCTATGAGTTGGGGAGACTTGGAGATGTGTGGCAACCAGTCCCAGGTCACATAGCTAGGAAACCACAGAGCTACAGTACAAACCAAAGTCTGTCTGACCCCAAAGTCTTTGCTGTTGTTAACACTCAGTATAACCATTTTTTAAGTGTCTAGTCGACTAGAGTTAAGATCTGTAATCTTTTTCACCTTAAAAAACTGACATTGTATAACTTTATTATATCTTATTTTTGAGACAGGGACTTGCTAAGTTGCTGAGGCTGACCTCCAACCTGCCATCCTCCTGCCTCAGCCTCCTGAGTCAGAGATTACAGGCGTGTGCAACGATGCTGGGCCTCACCTTAAATAGCAGCTCCCCTCCACCCCAGCATCTGATAAACATCACTCTAATTCCTGTTTGTATGAGTTTGACAACTTTATTATCATTATTATTGTTATTGACGCTGAGGGTTAAATGTGGTGGGCACATGTCTTACCCCTGAGCCCTGAGTGTGGCAACTTTAAATACCTCCTGTCGGTGGAGTTGTAAGTATTTATCTTTTTATGATTTTTTTTCATTTAGTATAATGTCCTTAAAGTCCATCCATGTTGTCATATGTGTCGGGATTTCCTTCTTTTTTAAGATTGAGTAGCACCCTGTTGGACGTCCACATCACATTTTCTTTATCTATTCATCCATTGCTGGGCACTTGGGTTGCTTCCTCAGCTTGGCTATTGTGAATAATGCTGCTGTGAACAGGGTGTGCAGATCTCTTCAAGATCTTGCTTTAAAACCAAGCGCTGTGGCACATGCCTGTAATCCTAGAGGCTCAGGAGGCTGACGCAAGAGGATCATGAGTTCAAAGCCAGCCTCAGCAATAGTAGCAGTGAGGTGCCAAGCAACTCGGTGAGACCCTGTCTCTAAATATAATACAAAATAGTGCTGGGGATGTGGCTCAGTGGTCAAGTGCCTCTGAGTTCAATCCCCAGTACAAAAAAAAAAAAAAAAAAAAAGACCCTGCTTCCAATTATTTTGGCTATATACCCAGAAGTGGGAGAGTCTGATCATATGGGAATTTGAGTTTTAATTTTTTGAGGAATTTCCATAGCAGTGACACTATTTGACATTCCCACCAACTGAGCACAAGAGTTCCAATTTCTCCACATCCTTACTATAATACTTGTTATTTTCTATTTTTTTTAAATAGTCGCTATCCTAATGGGTGTGAGATGATCTCTCAGTAAATGTTCTTTGGGTTTTTGTTTTGTTTTTGATTTTGGTGCTAGAGATTGAACCCCGGGCCTCTCTAGCACTAAGCTGCACCCCTAGACCTTCATTCTGGTTTCAAGTCGAAGAATTTTTAAATTTTTCCCCTGATTTCTTCTATCATCCATTCTGTATTCAAAAGTGTATTGTTCAATCTCCGTGTATTTGTATAGTTTCTGCAGGGTTTTGTCATGTTGATTTCCAATTTCATTCCATTATGATCTGATAAGATGCAAGGAATTATATCAATTTGTTTTTTTTTGTATTTGCTAAGAATTGCTTTGTGGCCTAGAACATGATCTATTTTGGAGAAGGTTTCCATGAGCAGCCGTGAAGAATCATCCTGGTTCCCATTTGCATTTCCCTGATGATCAGTGGCAATGAGCATCTGATGGCCATTTGTATATCGTCTGTGGAAGAAGATCCATCCAGCACCTTTGCCCACTCTTGAGTTTGGTTATTATGTTTTTCCATTGAGTTCCTAGGAACTTCTTATTTTTTTTAGTTTTTCGGCAGGTACAACATCTTTGTATGTGGTGCTGAGGATCGAACCCAGGCCGCACGCATGCCAGGCGAGCGCGCTACCGCTTGAGCCACATCCCCAGCCTGGACTTCTTATATTCTGGGCATTAACCCCTTATCAGGGGCATGCTGTGCTAATATTTTCCCCCACTCTGTAGACTGCCTTTCCGCCCTGTTGATGGTATCCCTTGATGCACAGAGGTGCTGAATTTTGGTGGAATCCCATTTGTCTATTATAATTGGTGTCATAGCCAAGAAATCATTTCCAAATCCATACAAACCCATTGCCATTACCTACTCCTCTATGCTGTTAATAATTCTGCCGACACATTTAGGGGGGTGAGAGGAAATTGGGGCGGTGGGTATTGCAAAGGTTGAGGGAATAAGGTGTTTGGCCAGGAGACTGGAGGCTCCCAGTGGTAGTGGTGGGGTTGGGGGGACAGAGATCTCGGTACTCAAATTACAGAATGGCTTTCATGGGATGGAGCAATGACCCAGGGGGAGGATGTCCCTCTGTCTCCACCTATCCTTGAATCTGCTACCTATGCGCCTCACTCATTTTCTTGAACGTTGCACCCCGAGATCTCCCACATAGCTACCAGTCCAACCCATCATGGAGAAAAATCAAATCTCATTAAACTCCATTGATTTTCTTCCAAATTTGCAGCAAGTATACTTTGAGGCTCCTCAGTGTATTGCTGCCCACTGCCAGCTCCCCCGCCCCTGCCAACTGTCACAGCAGTGTTGCTGGGGATACTGTGCACTGCCGGGGCTGGGGAGTGGTGTGGAGGGCCTGGGGCTGGGGGTCCGCTGGAGCTCCCAGCTCCCCTTGCCCCCTGGTGACAAGACCCTGGATATGCCTTGGATTTCTGAGAACTGAGTCCCTGTCTGGCTTTCCCCTCCCTGCAGGACTTGGGTGGAGGTGTGGGCATCCCTGTGCATATCTGTCTGTGTGTCCATGTGTGTGTGTGGTCTCTGTCTGTCTCTGGGTGTCTCTGGGCACCTGTCTGTATGTGAGTGCAGGGGCTTGGCTAGGCATGAACTCTGGCACTCTGATGCCCCGAGAGAGCAAGCCTGGAGAAGGCGCTCAGCTTGGGATGAACCCAGGCTCTGTTTCTCTCCCAGGGGCCAAAGACTGGGTGGTGCTCTTAAAGGGGCTGGGGCTTCTCTGTCCCCTCCCACTCATCCCTGTCCCTGTGTCATCTTGGAAATGAGACAACAAGCATTATATTTGGCATTCTGAGGTCTGATGGAAAAGGTTCTAATCCCGAGGGGGAGTAGGGCAGGAATTCCTTCCCTGTGCCTCATGGTACCAGAAGAGCCCCAGGAGAAAGAAGGCTGTGGAGGGGCTGGTGTGGGGGTGTGGTGACTGCTGGGTCATATTCCTGGGGTAGTGTCAAACATCAAGTTCAGCCTTAATAGAGAGGAAATCACAGTCAGGCCTTTGTGGGGGTGGGGAGGCTTGCTAACCTGGCTACAGGCTGAACCACTTGTCTCTAGACCCCTGTGAGGGCAGGAGGTCAGCTGTGGTGCTGGACTGGTCTCAGCCCTGGATACTGCTGAGAGGCTCCACACCCACCTGGGTATCTTGATGGAACCTTCTATAAGTTTGGGGGATGCGATGATGTGTCTCCAGGTCTGTGCTGTCAATGGAGCCAAGCCCGCCTCCTGCCCAGCCTGCACAGGTGCGTCATGCGACTTCACGGATGTGCATGTGTGTTCTCCCGGCAGCCTCTGCCCGGGAGCTGGAAGCAGCTCTCTGGGTTCCAGGGACAGGCCAGATTTATGGTGCTGGGAGAAATATTTAGGCCTGAGACAGTTTGGTTGTGTTAATTATGGAAATCTAAAGATAATCTATATTTAATGCTGAATTTTGTCAAATTTGCTAAAGAATTAGGGGAGCGTGTGCAAACAGTGACACTTCAATGAAGAACAAGGTGCAATTAAACTCTGAAATTTACAGTGGAATAATTGGAGAGCATGACAAATATAGTTATCAGCAGCAACTAATTAGGGGTCTGCTCGAGGTTTCTGGGCTTGATTAATCTTGCCTGGGTGCTAATAAGTTATATGAGGCTGAGGATACCCAATTTGCCTCCTGCCTTCTCCCCACCCTTTCTCCAGAGCTCTTGGGGGGTGAGGATGTGACCCATTCAGTTCTTCCCTCTCTCCAGCTAAGGGTGGTGTGAACACCTTGAGCTGCCATTGCTCAGGCCTCTTGCTGGTTGGTAAGTCCTTCTTGGTGTCTCACCTTGAGACTTGTTGGGACTGAGGCAGAGAGGGTTGGGAAGGGGTGCTGAATCTCACCCTACCTGCCATCCATGCATCCTTTGCACACCCTCTGTGCCCCGGGGCCTCCCTCCCAAGCCCCTTCCAGGCTCTGCTAATCTTCGTTGCTGTTGACTGTGGTCATGCCTGAGATTAAGTGATCAAGTTTAGACCAGAGCTGGGCTCTTTGCCTGGCTGGAGTGTGGCAGGCACCTGGGAACCAGTGCCAAGCCCCGCTGTGAACATTCCCCTTCCGCACTGTCTTTCGTCATGTCCTGGAAACCTCTCTCAGACCTCCTGTCCTTGTCACCTTTCAAGAGCCCTCTCTGGTGGGCTATTGACCTGCTGCGGGGAGGGAGGGACCCCAAGAACTCTCCCCTCCACCACCCATCCTTGCCTCTGAGGTTCTCTTGACTCTGGGGTCCCCACAGGGTCCCTAAAGCCAATCCTAAGATGCCTTCATGCCACCTCCTGTTTTGCTTAATGTCATCTGCCATGGGACAGGGACTCTGACTGGCAGCATCAGATGAAGTTGATGAATCCAAAATGGGAAGTCAGAGGTACCCAGAGCTCTCACCTCGGAGCAAGTGTGAGTGAGCGGGCGGGTGTGCCAGTGTGTGTGTCACTGGAGGCTAGGACCCTGCTGTGGCCAGTCAAGAGAACTGCAGGGAGCGGGTGCAGGCCTCAGTTTCTTCCTGCTTTCAGTAGGAAGCACCTTGGGATCTTGGGCTATTCTTCTTCTTCTTCTTCTTCTTTTTTTTTTAATATCAGGGATATATATATCAGGGATCGAATCCAGAGGCATTTCACCACTGAGCCACATCCCCAGCCCTTTTTTAACATTTTATTTAGAAACAGGGTCTTGCTAAGTTCTTAGAGCTTCACTAAGTTGCTGAGTCTGGCTTTGAACTTGAGATCCTCCTACTTCAATTTTCCAAGCCACTGGGATTACTGGTAGGTGCCACTGTGCCTGGCTCTTGTGCTGCTGCTGCTGCTGCTGCTGCTGCTGCTCCTCCTCCTCCTCTTCTTCTTCTTCTTCTTCTTCTTCTTCTTCTTCTTCTTCTTCTTCTTGTAAATGTTTTTAGTTATAGATGGATACAATGCCTCTATTTTACTTGTTTATATTTTTATGTGGTGCTGAGGATGGAGCTCACTGCCTCACACTTGTTTGGC
Organism: Callospermophilus lateralis; assembly: GCF_048772815.1. Classification (NCBI taxonomy): domain Eukaryota; kingdom Metazoa; phylum Chordata; class Mammalia; order Rodentia; family Sciuridae; genus Callospermophilus; species Callospermophilus lateralis. The sequence goes on from NC_135315.1 coordinate 35,547,734, forward strand.
AAACGCTCTACCACTGAGTCACAACCCCAGCCCTCTTGGGCTATTCTTAACCATGTCAAATCTTGGTTCCTTCTTGTGGAATAGGGATGATTTCTGCAGAGTTACTGCCCCTTCACCCCATAGACCTCTAGAAAAGGGCTGGGAGTTGAAGAGGCTCTCACTATGAGGCTCCTCTCCCTTCACTCCCTGTTCCTGTCCAGCTCCCCAGTCCTATACCTTGCAGGTGGACTTGCATATTTTTTTTTCTTTTTTGGATATTGGGGACTGAACTCAGGGGTACTTGACCACTGAGCCATATCCCCAGCCCTATTTTGTATTTTATTTAGAGACAGGGTCTCACTGAATTGCTTAGCACCTTGCTTTTGCTGAGGCTGGCTTTGAGCTCCTGATCCTCCTTTCTCAGCCTCCCAAGCTGCTGGGATTACAGGTGTGTGCCACCATGTCGGATCTGCATAACTTTTTAATCAAAGCTTGGGCCCTGGCAGGAAGGATGCCATGGTTGGGCTCAGAGTTGGGAGATTTACCCACTGCTCTCCTTTCTGCACTCAGGCAGGGAACCCATCTGCTGGAGGCCTGGTATGCAGAGGGAAGAAGGAGTCTAGTAAAGGTCATCTTTGAGGCCAGAGAGCTGCTATTGTTAATGAATAACAACAGGCAGGGAGGAGGTGGCTCCCAGTCACCTCTCCTCTGCTGTCTTTCCCCACAGGTCCAAATGTAAATCGGATCCTCTCCTGTCCCTGCTCAGAAACCTTCAGCGGGTCCCCAGTGCCTTCAGGATAAAGTACAGACTTCTTAGCCTCATGATCAAAGCTGTCTGCAGTCGGCCCCAGTCTGCTTCCCATTTCCTCTTGGACCTCTTGAAGTCCCTTTGCTCTACTCCTCAAATGTCATTCCAACTCTTGTAGCATCCAAGAGCTTTTATTAGAGCTGTTTCCGTGACCTGAAATGCCTTCTCCTGCTCCTATCCCCACATCTGCCTTCCTGCACAGTCTAATCCCTTTCCCAAACCTCTGTGATGCTCCTAGTTGTGTCACCCCCACCCCCATTTTGCTTCCCCTGGTTGCATAGAAGTCCCTTGCACTGTCCGACTCTTCCACCAGAGGGCGATAGACACCGCAGGCAAAAGCAAAATGGACCCAGGATTGGCTGCAACCCTTCCTAGGCCTCCTGTCTTTGCTCATCTGTTTTTTTTTAAACCAGTGATTGATTGAACCCAGGTGGGGCTAACCACTGAGCAACACCCCCAGCCCTTTTTAATTTTTATTTTGAGACAAGGTGTCACTAAGTTGCTTAGGCTCTCACTAAATTGCTGAGGCTATCCTTGAACTGGTGATCCTCCGGCTTCAGCCTCCCAAGTCGCGGGAATTACAGGCATATGCCACTGTGCCCATCCTGTCCCCTGGGGTCCTCACTGCTGGACTTCGAGGTGAGAGGATGTGGAGACAGGGGATGCTGTGTCCCACTAACAGGGAAGACACACGTTGAGATTTGGATGACAACGGTGGAACTAGCTTCTGACGTTGGCGCGGTACAGTGAACTTGCCAGTCATCTCTGAGGTCCTTGGTCCCCAGGGCAGGGCTGAGCTGGCCCAGGATATGGATGGAAGACTCACCTTGGTCATGGCTGTATCTCACAGAGACGGGCGAGTCATGGGTACTGAATGCAGTGAGTAAATGAGGCTCAGAGCAATTGCTGTAGGTACCGTGGCCTGGTAGGGAGAGGACTTTAACCCAGGCCTCTCTGACTTCCAGGTTGGTGTATTTTCTTCCATGCCAGTTTTTCTGATCATTGCAGATTCTGGTCTAATCCTTCCTTGTCATTGTCACATCCCCTGGCTTCAAGGCAACTGCAAATGGTACCTTAGACTTCAGACCTCAGCTCTCAAATCTTCATGTGCTGTGCGTCTATGGACAGGTCCCCGGGCCCTCTGAGCCGCAGCTTTCTGTAAAATGCTCAGGTAATGCTTAGTCTCTTGTTGACAGAGTCATTGTGGGATGAATTAGATGATGGCTGCAGAGACCCCTGTATCCTGGGATGGATGGACCCCCCTGTGAAACTGGGCTGGAACATTCCCTCAGGTGCTCTTGGTCTTCCTCTTTGGAGGCTGGGAACAGGAATACAAATGCCCCCGGCTTTTACTCAGCCCTCTCTGGGGGAGGAAAGGCAATCTGGGGGTCTCCTTCTTCAGGAGCCTCCAGCCCTAGAAGCTGCTGGAAGTGATTGGGCTCCGTTGCCATGGCTACGTGGGCCAGCTGCCTGCAGGGCCGATCTGGTGCCAGCCGCGTTGACCTCACTTAGGATGATTACCTTTCGGCAAATAAAATAATTGTGTTAATAAAGAGGCTGTTCGCCCCTCATCCCCCACCCCGCTTGGCCTGCTTCCCTTCCCCACCCGGGGCAAGAGCAGCTTCTCCCAGCCTCTTACCCTGGCCGGTGGCATCTGCACTCTTCAATAAGTTGTGGGCTGCGATCTTTCCTGGGTTTTATGCTTAGACAGTTTTGACCATGCCCCGCCCCCCCACACCCTCTTCTGCCTCCTTACCTAAGCAAGGTCTTTGTTGAGGTTTCGCAGTTGAGAGGTTCTACTCATTTTGTCTTCCTTATGCATATTTTTGAGCCCCAATTAGGCCTCCAAGCTATCATCAGGCTAAATCTATTTATTGAGGATCTACTGTGCTTTCCAATCTTATAAAGGCCTTTGCAAACGTCCTCTATCTATTCCCTGGACCAATTGTGCAAGCCAGAAGCTTCAATACCATTTTACAGGTGAGAAAACAGAGGATCCACCCCCAAAATTAACAGGATTAGAGGCCTGAGCCTATCCTGCCACTGAACCGCAGAATGGGCTGTCCTAGTGGACACACACCTGGTGTGGCCTCAGCCCTGGGCAGGGCTTCCAGAGGAGAAGACAGGGACAGGGCCTCCAGGAGGCTCCAAGTCAGGGGTGGAGTGGGGCAGGAGCCGAGGGACATACCTACGGGAAATGGAGCTGCAAGAGATAGGGTGACCGGTGCTGAGACCAAGAGAGCAAAGGTGATCCTGGTGAGGAGGACGAGGCTGGCACTTATTGAACCTCTGCTCAGTGGCTGAGACTTTCCAGCTGAGAGGGTCACATTTACCTCGTACCATGCTGCCCCATTTTACAGATGGGGAAGGGAAGGCTTAGAAACTTGAAGTGATTTTCTCAAGGTCACACAACGGATGTGGCATCAGGATGCAAACCTAGACCTGCCTGATTTTCCTGTGCTCAGGGCGGATCTGAGCTCCTCAACTGCTGGGATGGACGATCAAGGAGAGAGGGAGAGAGAGGGAGGGGCAGGAAGAGCAGGGGTGGTGTCTCTCTGAGGTCGGAGCCCGTCCCTATTTGAGGCTCTAGTTAAGAGGAAGACTTGCCAAAAGGGGGTTACCCAAATTGTGGCCGATTTAGAAAGTTTACTTTTTCACCAGTGAACACTAATGCAATGTGATGGGGCTATTTGAAAGGTCATTTTGAAGCCTTCCTGTTACATCAGGCCCCTGCCTGGGACAGATCAAACCTTTCAAATTGTGAGGGAACTGTCCCCACTGGAGTCTGGAGTCTGTCTGTGGTTGGAGGGGCTGGTGTCACCCTGATATTATGCCAGAAGTCTATACCTTGAATGTCTTCATGAAGATGGGTCTCAGACTAGGCACCCCTCTACTCTACCCCATTCTTCAGTTAAGAGGTCCCATCCCTGGATGGAATGAACAGACAGTATTGGGCCAGGTTGGCAATGGGGGGGCGGTCTCCTCTAGGCCCACTAGGTGGCGCTCGGGTATTGGTCAATCTTCATGTCCCGGGGCTGCACTGTGGCCAGAGGGCAGGGTGAATGTGGCTTTGAAGGGAGGCTGTTCTCACTGGACCTGAAACTCAGGGGTAGGGCTGGATGAAGGGCATCAGGATGTCACATGCCAGGCGGGGGATTAGAGGCTGTGCACCTCACACCCAGGGCTGCTGGTCACTTCTGGGGTCCCTACTGGCTGGGGCTGAAACAGCAGTGGGAGCGACAGGGAGATCAGAGTGGGAGGCAGGAGGGAGGGCCACGTCTACAGGACTGGCTGAGCAGCCTGATCTGAGCAAGGGCATGGGAACTGTCCTTTTACTGGCCACCAAGGCCCAGGCTTGTGAACCCAGGGTCCACTGGAGGGATACCTGCCCTTGGAGCCTGAGCAAAGAGGCTGGGGTGGGGGGTTCCTTTATAACTTCTCAGCTATTATCAAAGGAAGTCTTGTGGGGAGCCTGTTTTGCCCCAAGGATAGGACACAGGCCTAGGACCCAGAGGCCTAAGCTTTTCTGTCCCTATTTAGCTGCATCCTCGCCACATGATCTTGGCCAAGTCCCTTAGCCCTCTGCTTCATTCTTAGTGAAGTGAGGATGATGACATCAGGTTTCAGTAGTTGGGAAGCTTGAATAAGATCACGCCCTGCAGGGTACTCAGTATGCCAAACAGGAGGCGTCCCTCCTGCTCGGCGAGTTTGTGGCAGCAGCATCTCGGGTCTCTTCTGCCTGCAGGCCCCATCGATACTCAAACACTCTCTGTTGTTGACTGATGAACGCCCAGGGCTGGAGGCAGCTGGGGCTGGCAGCATTCCAAAAGGGCCTCTGACACCTCACCCTGCGGGGGGCCCCTGCTGGAGAGAACCCTGCCTTAGATTTTAGCATTTTTCCTATTTAGAAACGCACATCTGGGAGCGGGGCCTGGCTGCTCCAGCATCTCATCCCCTGCAGGCCCCTCTCTGTGTGTCTGGGACTCGGTGGGATCAGGAGGGAAAGGAATTCTCAGCACCCCCCTCGGGACAGAGGGAAGGACTGGGTAGACTTGCCCCAGAGCCTCTTTTTCAGAAGTCTGTGGGCCTACTTCCCTCATATCTAGTGCAGGTGGGGACACTGGGGCATGGGGAAGCATGGGACTGCTGTCATTTGGACCTTGTATGTGTCCTGTAAGTCCATGTGTTAAAGGTTGATCCCCAGGTGGCTGCTGGGAAGCGGTAGAAACTGAGAGGCAGGGCCTAGTGTAAGGTCTTTAGGTCACTGGTGATCTTGAAAGAGGGGTAGTGGAACCCTGGCCTCTTCCTCTTCCTCTCTGTCTGTCTCTCTCTGTCTCTTTTTTCCCTGGCCTTGACGTAAAGAGTTTGCTCCAGCACTAACTCCCTGCCATTGCTATCTGGAACCCCACCAGAGGTCTAAAAGCAATTGGTTCACCTGATCATGAACTAGAACCTCTAAAACTGTGAGCCAAAACAAACCAGCCTTCCCACCTCCCCGCCTTTCTTCCTTCCTTCCTCTCTCCATCTTTTTTCTTTTTTCTTTCCTTCCTTTCTTCCTTCTTTCTTCTTTCCCTCCCTTCCTCCCCCTTTCTCTCTCTCTTTCCTTTCTTTTTTTGATGTTGGATGTATCCTGGGCCTCACACATGCTAGAAAAGCATTCTACTGCCAAGTTACATCCCCCCCCAACCAACCTTTTCTCTTTATAAGTTGGTTCTCTCAGGCATTTATTATAGAAACAGCAAGCTGACTGACACAGGGACAAACCACAGATCTCTGAATGTTGCTGGGAATGAGGAATGGGGTGGTGGATTGATTCCCCAGTTCCCTTGGAGGGACCCTGTTACTATGAACTCCCATCGGAGAGGCCTCAAGTGGCTGGCTGGAGAGGTGTGAAGAATCAGGAGAGAGTTGGGCAGGAAAGGTCTGGGAGGGATAAGTGGAGGAGGAAGGCAGGGGGACAGACTTATTCAGTTAACAAATATTCCACAAATATTTAGCCAGCACCTCACATGGCCAGGCCCCAGTTTGGCTGCTGGGACTTGGGGGGCCCAGATAAACAAGGTACCTCCCTTGCAGAAGTTTCCAGAGTCAGGCAGCTCGGGAAGTGGCCTCCCAATTCTTCTACCATCTCTAAGTCCCTGTTTTATTATCTGTAAATGGAGATAACAGTGTCCCCCTTGTGGGATTATCGTCAATGTTAGGTTTTGGGGGCACTTAGCTGGGGGCCAGGCTTTTAATAATTGTTGAACTTCTATGAATTTTGCAGTATTATTATCATCACTATGTCTGGCGCATGTGACCTTGAGCAGATCTCTCACCTTCCCTGAACCTTGGATTCCTCGTCTGACAAATAGGTTCATGACATCTGCCCTGTGCCCCTGAGACCCGGCTGTGGGGTTCAGTAATGCCGAAGGGGGGGGCTTTGTGAGCTGCAAATACAGAGGGGAAGTGCCTGTTTAAATCAGGGTACACATGCCAGTGTCAACGCTCCCAGCAATTGTGCTCCATCTTTCTCACGGGCTGCCTGGGCTCAGGTGAATGTCACACATATGTGCTGCACCCTGGCAGGTCACATCGGGAATCTCTTTCTGGAGGCCTATGAGGCTGGAACTCAGGTGCTGGTGGAGGTGTGGAGATGAAGGCCAGCCCCAGGCCTTAGGGAAATCAAGAAATAAAGCTTTCTCAGAGCTGAGAGGGGATCCACCCTTTCTCCCTGCTTGACTCTGGGCTGGGGGCTGAGCAAGTTAGGGGGTCTCATTCCCCTTTGGGGGTACACTCTTCCTCACGCTGCCCTCCAATCCCTCCCTCACCAGAACTAATTCCTGCTGTCAAATTACAGAACAACCTGGGGAAAAATAACAATACAGCTGGGTTCTATCCCAGAGGTTGCGTGTTTTGTTTGTTTATTTATTTATTTATTTTGCGGCACTGGGAATGGAACCCAGGGGTGCTCTACCACTGAGCTACAGCCTATACAAGATAAATTTTATTGTGTATACTTAAGGTACACAATTTGATGTTAGAGGTACACATGGGTAGTAAAATGGTGCTTATGCTAAAGTAAATTAGCATGTCTATTGCCTCACATAGTTATATTTTTGTTTTTGTGGCAAAAGCAGCTAAAATTTTACTCATTTAGGAAGAATCCCAAATATAGTACAAGTTTATTACCTATAACACTCATGTTGCATATTAAATCTCTAGGTTTGATTACCCCACATAATCTGCTACTTCATATCCTCTGACCATTTTCTCCCCTCATCCTGAGAACCACTATTTGATTCTCTATCTCTACACACACACGTGTGTGTGTGTGTGTGTGTGTGTGTGTGTATTTTTGGTACTGGGGATTGAACCCAGGGGTACTCAGTCATTGAGCCACATCCCCAGCCTTTTATGTTTACAATTAAAAAAATGTTTTAAAATTGTTGATGGACCCAATATCTTTATTTATATATTTTTAATGTGCTTCTGAGAATCAAACCCAGTGCTTCACACAAGTGCGCTACCACTGAGTCACACCCACAGGCCATATTTTTAAATCCTGAGACAGGGTTTTAAATCCTGAGACAGGGAACTTTTTTAAGTTCCTTAGGGCCTCACTAAGTTGCTGAGGCTGGTCTTGAACTTGCAATCCTCCTGCCTCAGCCTCCTGAGTTGCTGGGATTACAGGTGTGCACCACTGCTGCTTTTTTTTTTTTTTTTTTTTTTTTTTAAGATTCTACATGTGAGATCATGCAATATTTTTCTTTCTATATCTGGCTTATTTTATTATTATAATGTCCTCTGGGTACATCTATATTGTGGTACAAGGTGGTATTAGGTGGTATTTTCTTCTTTTTTAAGGCTGATAATACTCCATTGTGTGTGTGTGTGCATGTGTGTGCGTGTGTGCCGTGTGTGTGCATGTGTGTGCGTGTGTGTGCGTGTGTGTGTGCGTGTGTGCGTGCACACACGCGTGCGCATGTGTGCGTATATTTCAGTTTTATACTCATTTACTTGTGATTGGGCATTTGGTTGTCTCCATGTCTTGAATAAGGTTGCAGTGGACATGGGCATGCAGTTGTCTTTATGAACTGATGATGTCATTTCCTCTGAGTCTATGCCCAGAAGAGGGATTGCTACCCTAGAGGTTTTTTTTTTTTTTTTAATGTGTGTGTGTGATTATCGTGAATGTTTCTTTTTTACAGTTACAGGGATTAAACCCAGGACCTTGCACATGCTAGTCAAGTGCTCTATCACTGAGCTACATCCCAACCCTTTTTATTTTTTTATTTGAGACAGGGTTCCACTGAGATGCTCAGGATGGCCTTGAACCTCTGATCCTTTTGCCTCAGCCTCCCGGGTCCTTGGGATTACAGGTGTGTGCCCCAGAGGTTACTGATGTGTGCACCTCCTGGCTACTGGTGTGGGGAGAAGGTATCTGGTCACTTCCAGCAGTCTCTTTGGAACCTGGGGCCCCGATCCCAGCCCTCCCTGCCCACTCAACCAGCCAGGTGAGCGGGTTCAGCTTGGAACCAGGGCTGAAAAAGGAAGGACCGTGAAGGCGGTCTCCCATCCGGGAGCTCTAGGAGTGTGTGTAAGGGTGCCATATATCCATTTCTGACCCTCTGTCTCAGGAACAGTGGTAGGTGGCAGTGGGATTCTCCTGAGCAGGGCAAGATGGGATGCTGAAAAGACCTCCTGCATGGATGGACAGGCAGCCTCCATGGGTCATGGTGTCAGAACTGTGAATTCAAGCCTCGTCTGGAGGGTCAATTAACTGGAACTTGGGCAATTCTGTGACCTCCCAACTCCCCACTCCTACTGCTTTTCTCAGCTCATGGATTGATTCATCAGGTAAAAAGTGTCCTGGGGGACAAGCCAGGGGTAAAGGCCGGTTGGGAGGACAGCGGGGGACACACTCACTAAGCTGCACAGTGGCTGCTTTCCTAGAGCAGAGGGTGAGTGGGCTCAGAGTGGAAGGGAGCTGTCCCAAATTCCTGGATTAGTAAAGCCAGAGTGGACTGTGGTGGGCAGAGGGCAAGTGGGCTCAATGACGTGGACAGTTGCTCAAACATTTTTTTCCCCCCAAATCTCTGGCTTTGCTTTGTTCCCTCACAATGGCTGCCTCCTCCATCTCTCCTCTCCAGAATGAGCTGCTTAAGGAGGACAGTGATGGCTAATGTCCCCTCGAAAAGATTCCTTCCCTTCTTCCCCAACTTATCTTAACCCATTCCCATTCCGCAGAGGGGAAAACATGTGGTGTTGGAGGAAGAGGTGGGGTGGGAAGCTGTGGTCCCACAGGGTCCTCGGGTAATGAGGAGGGGCACCTTCGTTGGGTGTTAGGGCCACCCAGGTTTCATCCTTGGGTCTAGAAGAGCAGATTCACTGGGAGGCTTCTGTTTCCTGCCAGAAGTAGTCCTGAAAGGGATTTACATTACACTGCACACACAGCCCTCTCTTCTCTTTGAGGGAATACTGGGAGATGGTGGTGGGAGGGAGGGAGGAGGGGAGGAGGGGGAGGAGGAGGGGAAGGAAGAAAAGAGGAAGAGGGAGGAGTGAAGGAAGAGAAGGGAGGGGGAGGAGGGAGGGAGGAGGCGCAGGCAGCCAACTGGGGGAGCAGGAGCTAATTATTTTATTTTTCTTGTTCCTGGAGCGGACTGGCAAAGCCCGAAGTCCCTGGCCCACCTCAGCAGGCAGGAGGTGACAACAGGATCCAAAAGAGGAGTGAGCTGGGTGTGTGTCCCCCCTGCTTCTGACTCTATCTCCCTCTGTCTCTGTCTCTGATTCTCTGCCTTCTTTCCCTCTTTCTGGAGAGACAAAGCCCAGGTACCTCCTGGGTTCCAATCTGCTTACCAGGGACTGCGCCGGGTGGGGGTGACGTTTCTTCTTTCTCGTGTTAGACTGAGTTTGGGATTTCTCATGACCATTTACTGAGGTCGGGGTTTGGTCCTCTTTGGGGGACTGGAGTGGAAAAGTTGGGGAATTATGTTCCCCTCTCCCTCCAATCTTCCAGAGCCCAGCTGGCTTCAAAGGGCCACCAATTTATCCTCCAAGAAGAATCCAGAGTTCCGAGGGAGGTGGAGAGGATTTTTATTATGAAATTTCACATATAAATCATAAAAAAAAAATTTTCAATCAATGCAAAAGGATAGACACAAATGCGTTCCCAAGTTCCCCTTCCCCTCCAGACCCCCTGCACCCCATCCTCCTGAGATCACTTGCTGGATCTAATTGCCACTGACAATTTCTTGTAGATCTGTGTTAGTTTTCTATTGCTGCTACAACAAATTACTACAAATCTAAACTACCTATTTGTTATGTTTCTGGAGCCCAGAGCCCTGAGTGGATGTCACTGGGCTATAACTGAGGTGTGTCCTTGTGGAGCCTGGAGGGAAGAATCGGTTCCCCTTGCCTTTTCCAGCCTTCTAGGGGCTGCCTGCTTCTGTGGTTTGGGGCTGTCCTCCTTCATCTTCAAAGCCAGTCCCTGCAGGTGGAGTCCCTCCCACATTACCTCACCCTGCCTTCGATTCCCTCTTCAGCTGTTAAGGACCTTCGTGGTTACATTGGGCACACCAGGCTGGCTCAGCTTTGCTCCATTTTAAGTTCAGCTGATTAGCAACCTCAATTCCATTTGCAGCCTTAACGTCCCTTCACCATGTAACACATGATCCCAGATTTTGGGACTAGATATAAGTGGGGACATTATCCTGTCACCATGATATCTTTCAAATAAATAACATTTATACACAAACTGACTCTCTTCCTAAACACGCACAAATGTGAACACACTATACTCTTCTTTCTTTTTCCCTCTCTCCCTCTTTCTTTTCTTTTCTTTCCTTCCTTCCCTCTTCAAAAGGATCCAAAAAACTTAAATTTCTAAACATTCACATTCCTATCAAAAATTTCCAGATTTTCACCAAAACAGACTGGTAGACCAATGGTATAGAATAGAGGACACAGAGACTAACCCACATGATTACAGTTATCTTATATTAGACAAAGGCACCAAAAATATACATTGGAGAAAAGATAGCCTCTTCAACAAATGGTGCTGGGAAAACTGGAAATCCATATTCAACAAAATGAAATTAAACCCCTATCTCTCACCATGCACAAAACTCAACTCAAAATGAATCAAGGACCTAGGAATTAAACCAGAGACCCTGCGTCTAATAGAAGAAAAAGTAGGCCCAAATCTTCATCATTTTGGATTAGGTCCCTACTTCCTTAATAAGACCCCTATAGCACAAGAATTAGAATCAAGAATTAATAAATGGAGGATAGATTCAAACTAAAAAGCTTCTTCTCTGCAAAAGAAACAATCAGTGAGGTGAATAGAGAGCCTATAGCTTGGGAGCAAATTTTTACCACTTGCACATCAGAAAGAGCACTAATCTCTAGGGTATACAAAGAACTCAAAAAGCTGAACACCAAAAAAACAAATAACCCAATCAATAAATGGCCAAGGAACTGAACAGACTTTCCCTGCCTTCAGGGGGCATTTTTCTTACTAAGTATATGAAAGTACTGAGCACTAAGTACTGGCTTTCACATCTGTGGCCTGGTTTAGCCTCCCACACCACTAGAATAGTGGTGCTGTTTCTCTCTCTCTCTCTTAGTTGTAGAAGGACAGCATGCCTTTCTTTTATTTGTTCCATTTTTTAAAAATATATTTTTTTAGTTATAGATGGACACAATACCTTTATTTTGTTTGTTTATTTTGTATGTGGTACCAGGGATCGAACCCAGTACCTCACGCATGCCAGGCAAGCAATCTACCACTGAGCCACAACCCCGGCCCTTGTTTCATTTTTTAAAAATGTTTTTTTAGTTGTAGATGGACATAATGCCTTTATTTTATTTTTATGTGATGCTGAGGATCAAACCCAGTGCCTCACACATGCTAGGTGAGTGCTCTGCCACTGAGCTACAGCCCCAGCCCTGTGTTGTTCTCTTTCTGAAAATGGGACAACTCAGGTTCATGAATGGACGAACCCAGATCTGAACCCAGTTCCTTCTCTGGCTGAAGGTCCTGGGGGTGCTTGCCCTGCCTTTGAATGTCCTGCTTTCAGCTAGCACAGGATCCACAGCTAGCACAAATCACAGGCATTTGCAGGGCAAAGCCCACTATCTTGTCATTTCAAGACCCTGTGGCATTCCATCATGTGGACGAATCCTCATTTTGTTTGGTCACTCCCTCATTGTGAAGTGTGCGAAAGGCGTCTAATTTCTTGTCATAATGAATGTGACCACCCTGAGTATTTTGTTCAAATGACTTTCATCATCTTCATCCTCTGTCTATTCCATGGCAGGTTCAGGAATGGGATTGTGGCTCTGCCTCCCATCTGGGGCTGGTAGTGGTCAGTGTCTGTTATCTTGACCCAAAGCCTGACCAGTGTACAGATGGATGGTGGCCATCTCTTGTGGCTGATTTGGATTCCCCTCCTGCCAGAAGAGGTTGCAGAGATCTCTTTGGGGGCCAGCACACACTGATGCACTATAAATTCTTTGTGCACACATGTGGCAAAGTTTCCAGGTCTTTTCTCTGACACATGACATGTGTGACTCACCTCAATATTGCAGGGCTACCACCACCACGGAAACTGAGGGCTGAAATGATCCACACTGTAAATCTGCATCAAACATTACCAGGGGACTTAACAATAACCAAATGGCCAGGGATATGGCTAGCTGGCTTGACATAGAACTGCTTATGCACTTCCCCAAATACACAGTGTTTGGAGACTAAACGTGGGTGAATGGTGTAACCACGCTGTTCAGCCTTTAGCTCTATGTCTGGCATGGAATATATCTTTATGAACAAAGTAGGTCATTTGAGAAAAGGAATCAACTGCATGAAGGGACCTTTGTTTCAGTTCCAGTGGAAGGGAGCTTTGCGGCAGGTGGTGGGTGGAGTTGGGAACTTAGATGGCCCTCCAGGAGCGTGGGTCTCTGATGTACTGGTACAGAAGGAAAGCAGTAGGCATTGGTCACCCTGGAGGGATGGGCTGGGGAAGGGGCAAATCCTCCTGATTGGGGAGGGGGTGTGAAGGCAGGGAGCAGGGAGGGACATGCCTTCGGTCAGGATTGGATTCCTGTGGAGTTCCGAGTATCTGAGCCAAGCTGCCTCCTGGTTTTGCAAAGCATGGATATTAATAAGGGTGATTAGTAATCATGACGTGTGAATAATAAGGGGATGGTTAATTGTCCTGGTTATGATGAACAGCAGTCACGGGAGAGGGTGGGGGAGTTGGGAACCCAACACACACACACACACACACACACACACACACACACACGTGTTCTTGGCCGCTGCTTTCAAGACTGCAAAACCAGCAAGCTAGAGGAGGATCGGTATTTTTAAAAAATAAAAACTAACAAGGCAGAATTTTCTTCTTTTTCTTCTTCTTTTTTAATAAGGTAGAATTTTGGTTTGTGGACGCAGTTCAGCAGTAGAGCACTAGCTTTAGCATGTGCAGGACTGAGTTTGATCCCAGCCCTGCAAAAAGAGAAAAAGAGATGGGCTGGGGTTGTGGCTCAGCGGTAGAGTGCTCGCCTGGCATCTGCGAGGCTCTGCGTTCGATCCTCAGCACCACATAAAAATAAATAAATAATATAAAAGTATTGTGTCAACTACAACTAAAAAATAAAAATAAAAAAAGAAAAGAAAAACAAAGTGGGCTTGATGGTGAATGCCTATATTCCTAGCGACTGGGGAGAATGAGGCAGGAGGATGGCAAGTTTGAGGCCAGCCTGGGCAACTTGGATTCTGTCTCAAAATAAAAAATAAAAAAAGCTGGAGATGTAGCTCAGTCATAGAGCACCTCTGGGTTCAATTTCCAGTACTGTAAAATCAAACAAAAAATCTCCCAGAATTTTAAAATTCATTTCTAATTACTTTTTATATACATGAAAGGACATATGTTCATGGCAAAAAAAAAAAAAAAAAGGAAACAAAAATATATAAGAAAGAAAACAAAACCCACTATAAATCTGAGTGTAGATCCTTCTAGTTTTCTGTGCATACATAAATATATACGTAAACTCTATTTCAAATAAGATATGATTAGTATTGTGTTTGGTAGATATCTGATAATTTGTTCTTTGCTTTTTTTTAACTTACAAATATGTAATGTGCACTTCTCCAGGGCATTTTGGGTTTTGAGAATATGATTTTGCTTGTTTGTTTTGCAATGTGAAGATAGAAACCAGGGCCTTGCACATGGCAGGCAAGTGCTCTACCACTGAGTTACATCCCCAGCCTCTGAAAATATGATTTATTAATGACAGGAATATTCTTTTGGGCAGTGGGGAGTCTGTTAAGAAGAAATCTGTCCTTTCATGTGTCCCCCAGTTGCAGAGGCTGGGGGTCTTCTGGTAGAGGATGGTGGGGTGGGGTGGGTCTGAGGGGGCCTGGGGATCAGGAAGTAGGAAAAAGAGGGGCAGGACTGAGGTAGAGCCGGAGCTTGCTGCTGGAGAGAAGCATCTTCTGGAAATAGCTATTTTGTTCCTTAAATGTGGTTTAGGGTCGGCAGCACCAGATTCTCCTTTGGGCTCAACTGGGTCCCAACGCCAGGGTCAGTACCTGGTCCTGGAGACATCTCTAGGCTGTTCTGGGCCTGTTTCCTGCTCTGCATGTAGAAGACACAGCGTCTTCCTCTTGCAGCCTCCTGGAGGGATGCCATCAAGGGCTGCAACAAGCCTCTGTGGGAAATGGAAAAGTACTGACTCCAGGTCTTCTGTTCAGTGGACAGCAAACGCGAGGGTCATAGGAGAGGAGCCAAGAGACCCGGTTTTCCTGTTGACCACCTGTGTGACCAGAAGGAAGTCCTGTCCTCTCACTGAGCCTCACTTTCCTTGTGTGTAAACCCCCAGCTGCACTCAGCAACTGCAAAGCATCTGCAGAGCTTCTGGTTCTGAACTCCTCTGATAGGCCACGGGGAGCCCTGTTAGGCTCCTTCAGGACAACCAGCTAGTGCAGGGGGAGGGGGATCCATGGTGCTGCTGCTTCCAGGGCCTCATTCTTAAATGGTTACTCTGTCCCAGGGATGGGTCACTCTGGTGAGAACATCTGTGTTGCCAAAGATGAGAGATGGAGCATTATTTCATCCTCCCTAGAAACATGAAGGAAATTGCACAATGGGGAATGTTGGCTTTGCTCCAAAGGCTTTCCCACTGGCACCAGAAAGCCCCAGACTGCCTAGGAGGACTAGGTCCCCAACCTCTACTTCTGCACCCATAACATTCCGATGGGAGGTGGGGTACCTGCACTTGCTGGGGCTAGCAGCACTTGCAAACTTGTCACTTTATTGGTATTCTTAGGCAAGCGTCATTCATTCATTTATTCACTCACTAAGTAAGAATTATCTATTATCTGCTTCATGACTAGCAGTCCTACCTACCAGCTCTGTGACCACAGGCAAGGTGCTTCACCTTTCTGCCCTCAAGGTCCTCATCTGTAAATTGGAGCTACTATATTGAAGCCTATCACCTAGTGTTAATGTGAGGAATAAACTGAAAGAGGAAACGTAGAGAGCTTCGAACCATTTCTGGAACATAGTAAGTGCTCAATAATCATTAGCTATCATCATCCTCATTCCAGCTAGGTCTCCAGTCCTGCGTCAGGCACTGTGGATAAAGAGAGGATGAAGACACAGCCCCTGCTCTCAGACTGTGCAAAATCAGCCCACAGTCAGCCCTCAAAACCCGGCAGTGGACTCCGGAGCACAAAGAAGAGAAGGCCTCCCCTGGGGGAGTGGCCTTTTCGGGGGTATCCCCTCCACCCCATGCCTGCTCCCAGTGGTGGCTCCCCCAAAGATGTGTCCCCTCCCATGACCAGGTCCAGCGGTAGCGGGCAGCTTTGTCCAGTCCTTAAAAAGCCAGGCCCGCCCCTCCCCCTCCCCTGCCATCACGGCTGCGGCAGCACGCAGGCTGCTTGGAGAGGTGACAAAAAATTAAAATTAAAGCTAAATTAAAAAGAAGATTCCCATTTCCTCTCCCCATCACACTTTCCACCTTAATTTTATCGCATCTTCCTTCTCGTTTTATTGACTTTTAGAAGCATTGCCACAAGATTTAGTGTGGAGCAGGAGGGGAGGCAATAAATGTGCTCCTCTTGTCTCCAATTAATTCTGCTGGGATGGGGCAGGTGGAGAAGGAGGGGCCGCCCCGGGTGTGAGTCCCCAGGAGGTGGGATGCTCCGAGACTGCACAGGTGGGGAAGATATCCCCAAGGTGGGGGTGATGGTGGCTCTTGGTGTTTGTGTCCCCCCCCCACACCCCAGTTTTGCGGTGATGGAGAAAAAGAGATTCAGTCCCAACCACTAATCAGGCCAGAAAACAGAAAGCAGAATTTACACTCTCCCTGGGCTATCTGTAAAAAACAACTCTAGACCCCTCCCTTCCCCCAACTCCACCCCCATTTCCTGGGATGAAG
Organism: Callospermophilus lateralis; assembly: GCF_048772815.1. NCBI lineage: Eukaryota > Metazoa > Chordata > Mammalia > Rodentia > Sciuridae > Callospermophilus > Callospermophilus lateralis. The sequence continues at coordinate 35,563,944 of NC_135315.1, forward strand.
ATTCCCCACCCACTAAACAGATCTTTATTTAATTTTATTTTATTTCATGCTCTGTTGGTGCAAAGCATTTTGGCTCCTCCCCACCCCCTCCTTTCTTCCTCTGTTTACTTTTTTTTTTTTTTTTTGCTGCCCCCACCCCCATCTCTAATATCATTTTCACCCACCCACAGCGACGCTGCGTGTTTGTAATTTTCTTCTGACCCTAATGGCTTCGGTTTCCCCTTAGTATTTAAGCGGAACAAGACAGAGGTAAGTGGCAAATAAACAGCGGTTCCTATTTATGCTGCCAATTTCGGTTGATGCTGCCTGGAAATTAACTCTGCTGCTGTCTGATGCAGAGGAATGTTTGCCAGACCCGAGAGCAGGCAGCTCCCCACCGGCCTGTTATTTGCCCAGGTCTCCCAGGAGGAGTGGGTGGGGGGTGGGGGTGGAGAGCTGACTGTTTTTGTTTTAGCTTTTTTTTTTTTTTTTTTTTTTTTAATAGGCCCCTCCCCTCTTCTTGCCTTTCATCTCTAGAGACCAGTGGTTCTCCAAGTGTGGTCCCCTGCCCTTCAGTATCAGCATCACCAGGGAGTGAGTTAGAAATTTAAATTCTCCATTCACCTAGACCTGCGAAATCAGAAACTCTGGGCATAGGATTCACAAATATGTGTTAAAAAAAAAAAAACTTGATGGAGGAATAATTTATTATAAATGTACCTGTTTGAAGAATACGATTCTTATTAAATGTTCCAAGTTCTCCAACCATCACCACAATCCAGTTGCAGAACATTTCTATCATAAAAATTAAATCCCTGCTGCCTGTTTACAGTTATCTCCTCTCAATCCCTAGCCCTAGGCAACCAACCAGGAATCTACTTTCTGTCTCTAAAGATTTGTCTTTACTGGATGATCTTTTGAGTCTAGCTTCTTTCATTTAGCATAATGTCATTTTGTTTTGTTAACAGCTTTATTGAGATATAACTCACATACCATACAATTCACCCATTAACAATGCACACCTCAATAGCTTTCAGTATATTTACAGTTGTGCAATCACCATCACAATCAATTTTAGAACAATTTCATTATCCCCAAAAGAGAACCTAGCCCCCTTAGCTGTTATCTCTAACTTTCCCTGTGTCTCCAACCCTAGGCGACAGCTGATCTACTTTCTGTCTCTAGAAACTTGCCAATTCTGGGCATTTCATAGAAATGAAATCGTACAGCATGTGATCTTTTGTGATTCACTTCTTCACTTAACATATTTTAAAGGTTCATCTGTAACATTGGAATAATGTATCAGTAGTTGGGTATTTTGTATTGCTGAATACTATTCCACAGCATGGATTTAGCGATTTACCACTTTTTTTTTTTTTTTTTTTTTTTTTACATTCACCATTGGACATTTGGGTTATTCACACTTTTTAGCTATCATGAATAAAGCTGTTATGAAAACTGTGTTCACGTCTTAGCATAAACATAACAAAATCCATATTTTAATCTGATTATGCTAAGCTGGAGAGTCACTGCTGTGCCTTCCTCCCCCAATTTGTTTTGGATACTAGGGATGGAACCCAGGGGTGCTCTACTGTTGAATTTCATCTGCAGCCCTTTTTAATTTTTTATTTTGAGACAAGGTCTTGCTAAGTTGCACAGGCTGGCCTCAAACTTGTGATCCTCCTGCCTCAGCCTCCTGAGTCACTATGGGACTGCATGTGTGTGCCACAGTGACTCCCATCTCCCTTCTGGATCTTTCCTTCATTTTCCCATCTTCCCAAATCAAGTCCCTTCCTTCACTTCTCCTTTGAGCACACATTACTGCAGTGCTTACTGAGAGTGCCAGGTGCAGGTTAGGTGGGGACACAGGGCAGGAGGACAGAATCCTGGGGCTTCCCATTCATTTCCTTCTTCCAGATAAGCTTGCCACGCACTCCCACCTGCCGCAGTGAAAACACCTATGAGACTGCTTCTTTTGGCCCCCAGATGCTGTGGGAATCTACCCCTTTAACAGCCCCTCAGATAAAGCCAGCCGACCTGCAGGACCAGTGGCTTTGGACTCACACTTCTTGTTCTAAACCACTTGTTGGAGGTTATTTGACTCAGTTTCTTGACCTCTGGGTGCCTCCTTTTCTCAGAAGAGCAGGGAGTTAATATTTCTCTCTCCTATACTGCTCCCTATCCTCTAGCCCACCCAACAGAAATAGCTCTTTCTGTTGATTTGAAGTCCCTCCTGCCTCTGCAGTCCACCGTGTCGTCTGCCCCTCTTGCTTGTCCAGGCCTTTCCTTCCCTTCCTGAGACCCACCACCATTTCCTGCCCTCAACCCCGCGTCCAGCCCTGATTGGGGCCAGCGTGGCAGAGCGTTCCGGGTTCTCCTTCCCACCTTCCAAGAGCGTGGCCAGGCCTGGGGCGCCTTAGGCCGTGAGCTGTGCACAGAAATCTCTGAAAATGCAAGGTGTTTTGGAGCCACCTAGTCCCATAGGACCGGGTGCAGAGCTGACCTCTGCAGACTGCTCGCAGCCCGGGGTGAGAGCCTGCAGGAACCTCTCTGCTGGGTGTTTGGGAGCCTGTGCTCGGTGCCCAGACCTCCTCCCCAAAAGTCAGAGTGTCGGGCTCTCTCCGCCGGGTGTGAAGCCAGCCTGGGCCCAGCCTGCCATACACAGTGTCCCTTGGGATGCTCCACAGTATCGCTCCGTTTCCATCGGCGCCCTCGGCCTCCTCGGTCCTTGTCCTTCGGGTGGGGTCTCCAGGATCGCTCCTTCCCCAGCCCCTCCTCCTGCTCTCTCCCCTCCGGGCGACAAGGGTAGCGCTCAGCGCTCGCCGCCCGCCCGGTGTTAAAACTCCTCATTAGCGTGTTTGTTTTTATTGGACGCACAATAACAGTAATGGGCGCGGGGTGTGCTAATTACAGCTATGAATATTCATAGCGCGGGGGGTGCTCTCCGCGGGAGCACGCGCTGGGGAGGCGCGCGCGGGACCGGGAGCTTGTGGGCACCGAGCTGGCTGCCGAGCGCGCGGGCGGCGCAGGGAGGGTGTCCCGCATCGCCGCTCCCCCGCGCTCTGCCTTACCCGGAGCCCACGCACCGAACTCCAGCTACAAACTTCCCTCCTCGCTGTTGCTTTCTTTTTCTTTTCTTTCCCTTCCTTTCACCGCGGCTGCTCCGACAAGCATTGTGCGTGATTTGGGATCCAGCGACCCGGTGTCGCCTCAGGGGCCGTGCGACCGCTGCGGTGTTTCCCGCTCCGCTTCGAGCTTCCCGACGGCCTCCAGATCGCTCTCAGTCTCTGTCTAGGCGCTCTTTGTCCCTTTTTCTTTGTCTCCCCACCTACCGGTCTCAGCCGCGGGAATTTCATGTGACACCAACTCCTGGCGGGGACAGCGGGGTTGGGTGCCCGTAAAGGGGAGCGTGTGCCTTGTGAATTAAGAGATTTAGTCACTTGTGGAATGACTTTATTTTATAGCGACTTCCTCCCCGACTGAGTGATGTTGCATGCATTGGTTGTATGTATAACTTAATAGCTTTTCTCAATTTTATTATACTTTTTATGATACTTGTGGCTTTATGGAACTTCATAATTTTTCTCAGATTCATTAAATTCAGCTGAGGGTGGAGCCAATGACAAGAGCAGGTACCGGATTCCAGGATGTTGAGGTGAGCAGACTGGGGGCCATGCTTTCCAAACTCTGCCAAGGCAGGCATTAGGCCTTTCACTACTGGTGCTGATGCTGGGCCTCCTGGGTGTCATGGTTTAGTTTTCTCATCTGGGCCATGGAATTCCAGAGATCCTGCCTGAGAGATTCCTGTTTCCCTGGTGATGACTGATCCAGGCATCCCTCATCCCAGCTCCCCGATTTGGTCATGGACTGAATCTGATCTAGGCTGGTGTTGAATTCCCTTCCTGCCTTCCTCTCTCATTCTTCCCAGCACCAGTTTCTACCATCAGAAGCACCTCCAGATTTCCCAGTCCTCACTTTACATTTGGGGAAACTGAGACTCAGAGACATCCTTGCAGAATCTAGGTCATGCGGATCCATTTCTGTTTGCCTCTGGTCCAGGCCTCTTTCTGAACTTTCTGCTGACTTCCAGCAATTAGTTTTCTATTCATCAGCTTTGCCCTCAGTTTCCCTTGTGCCTCCTCCCCAAATTTTCTATTATGAACCTCAAAACAGAAAAATCATAAAATAGTTGACATTTATATCACACATATATTACGTCCTTTATTTTCACAACTCTGCTAGTATAGCTGCTAGTACATCCTCTTTGTATAGATGAGGCAACAAAGGTCTAAAGAGATGAAGCCTTTGGTACAGTAGTGGCAATGCTGGGGAGATAGACTCCAAGCTTCTGTACCTTGCAGTGACAGCATCTGTGCAAAGCTGAGTGGATTATTTGCAAATGTTCCTGATGATTTCTCTCTCCAGTCATTTTTGTTGGCAGGACATGGGTAGGAAGGGCAAATGGTCCAGAGGAGGGACCAATCAGAGCAGGAGCTCTTTCCTGCAGAACTGTGATCTCCCTTGAGGGAGAAGGTAGGGAGGCAGAGGAAGAGGAGGGTCAGCTGTGGGTGGGTAGAGAAGATGGTGAGTGTCAGGGCCTCCCCGGGAGTCTCTGTCCTCTTGGGGTCTTTGGCATCCAGGATGGTAGCAGCCACTACTGAATGGATGACTGAGTGCTAGCCCCTACCCTGCTGGGTGACTTCCAGGGGCCTGTATAACTCTTTTATTTCTGAGGTTTCAGTACTTTTAAAAATAAAGAAATGGCCTGGTGAGTGGTGTACACCTGTATAGTTCCATGTTACATAGGATGCGGAGGCAGGAGGATCTGTTGAGGCCAGGAGTTGGGGACAACATAGTAAGAACCTGTCTCATAAAGAAAGAGGAAAAGGAGGAGGAAGAGGAGAAACACCAAAGAGTTGCAAAAGTATCATCTGGTTGACACTCCACAAGTTAACGCTTTTATCTCACAAAAGACAATGCATGTAATGGTGCTGCTCATAAAATCACTTCTGGGCTTAGAAAAATGGCAACTGTAGGATGCTCTCTATGAGAGCAGGCCTTCTGTCCCAGTTGTGTTCTCTGCTGCAGTTCTGCATCTGGAGTGGTGCTGGGGTGCAATAGGGGGTCCCTGGGTTTTGTTGCCTCTATGAGAGTTCATGGAGCAGTGCAGGCAGTGGGCCCTCAGAGTCCAGCTTAAACCTGTAGAGGAAACACTTTCTTCAACCCTGTTGGGATGTCAGCAAATCTCATTTGCATATCATGACAAAAGTATAAATTAAGCCTTCGGTGGGTGGTTGTGAAGCCAGAGTGCTGTGGTCAGCCTGCTCTCCTCCTTTCCTTGTCCGGGGCTGACTCCCTTCCCAGCCCGTCTCAGGACTTGCCTCCTCGGGGAATCTTCCTGGGCTAACCTTTCCCACTCTATAACCCCCTGGTCCTGTGGGTAAGTCTCAATCAATCAGAGTTCAGCTCCAGGGCCCTTGGGCTCTGGTCCCTGGTGAGGAGGGACCTGGAATTCTTGCAAGGGGTTCTGACCTGAGATGTGCCTGACCTGACCCTGAGGTGTGCCTAATTACTTGGAGACTAACAGAGAGTGCCTTGTTTATGTCTATATTTTTATGTCCCCCCCCCCCCAAGATTAGGATGATGAGTAAAATTGAAATTCCTTTAAAAGTGTTTCTGAGCTGGGGCAGTGGTATTCATGGGTAATTCCAGCAACTCAGGGGGCAGGGACAGGAGGATCACAAGTTTGAGACCCTCAGCAATCTAGCGAGACCCTGGCAGTGTGGTAATGATGTGACATGGGGGTGCTCAGAAGGCATGTTGTCTCTGTGATGAGCTGGCAGGGGGAAGCTCTTGAAGGGCGTGGTTGAGAGTGTTCTGTCGGTAGAGCATCATTTTGAGCCAGATCACAGCCTCTTTAAGTCTCGGTTTCCTCACCTGAAAATGAGTGAAATAAAACCAGTTCCCTGGGGATGACGTGGAAAAAAACTTATAAATTAGGAAGTGCCAAATCAGCTGTCATGGGCATTAGGCAAGTCTGTTGAGTAAAAAAATGAGACCTACACCAACCACCCCCAGCAAATAAGACAGCCCTCTGGCTCCTACCTTGTCCCATTCCCTAGCCTCAGCGGGGGCTGTGCCCAAGCTCACTGAGCTGAAAGCCTCCATTACCGACCTCAAGCACAGGACCCTCTAGATGCATTTGTAATTTTTATTGTTATATCTTTTAATTTTATTTTGCTCTCCCCGCTGTCTTGAGCAGGGGAGATAGGGAGCTGGTATTTATGGCTGCTCCCGCGACCTACCTCTTGGAATGTATGTATCAGTTAATTTAATCTCCCCTGGTTTTATTTAACTGTTTTCTCTGATTCACTCTCTTCACTTCTCCCTCCACAACCCTCCCTCCTCCCTTGCTCCCCATCCTGGTCCCCTCCCCTCTGGTCCCACCCTCCTTTTCCTTCCTCTCCCTCCTTGGTTGCCCCCCCTCGACTCCTGCTTAGCCTCTGGCCTGGGCCTTTCCCATTTCTGGGTTCTGAGAGGATGAAGCTGCCTCTTGTATGGTTGCCACAGTATTTTCCTGGCTTCGCTCTCTCTCTGCCCTGTTGCCTGATTGACATTTACAAATTACCCAGCTGAAAGTGTTCAATCCCTGACCCCCTGTTTCTGTTCAGCAATGAGTGAGATTTGCAAGCATTTTGTCATATAATTACTGCAAATCCCTTGAAAATTTCCACAACAAGGCCAGATGAATGGTAATTTGGGGGCCTCCAGCCCCCAGTCGCCTTGCCAGATGAAATCTGAGGCCAGAAATGCAAACCAGCCCGGGAGTCCTTCGTCTTTATTTATTTATTTATTTACTTATTTATTGGGGTGGGGGTGGGGGGTGCAAGGAGGGCTCATTGGTCGTTTTGTCTATTTCCCCTTGAGATTTCTGGGAAAAAACTTGAACAGTGTCGACACTGGCTTCTCGCCCCCCTCCTCGTGTGCTCGCTGTAAAATATTTGGATTGGGAGATTTATTTGCTTTACACGAGTGTATTTGTGCTGATTTTATTGTATTGACTGGGCGCATTTTTTCTGCGTTCTACTACAGTTTTATTGTGTGCCAGTCATGGGCATACATCACCCACATTGTTTTCTGCAAAAATTACGCCTGGTTTCACTGTGTCTTGATAGGACTCACTGCATTAGTACCTAAGTGCAGAGATGTGCTGCTGCTGCTGCCGCTGCTGCCTGGCCACCTGGGGACGCCCCATCTGGGTAGCACCAGGCACTTTGGGCTGCAGGCACGGGTACCTGGGTTTCAGAGGCTGCTGTCTGGCAGACCTGGCTTATAGACATGATGGAGCTGTTGATTGGGGCTGGCCATGGGGTAGAGGTCAGTGCTCCTGAGGCTGAGGGTAGAAAGGGCCACATCTGAGCAGTAGGCAGAGGATAGGATGGCATTCCTAAAGAGAGGGACCCTATTATGTGTCTGCTTCCTTCGAGCATTTGCAGAAGTCCCTACTCACAGTCTAGATTCATCCCTGAAAGGCTCCTGGGCCTTTCAGGGTCTCTCCTGGGGACTTACAGGCATGATGGACCCAGGAATTCCACTCTTACCATGGGGAGAGATTCAGCTGGAGTTTTACGGCCTGGTTGTTCTCCATTTCACAGACGGGGACTAGTAGAAGGGAGAAACTTTGGCATTCATCTTGGGTCACAGAGTCAGTGTTTAGAGCCCATGTCTGCCTGATGCTGGAGCCTGCTTCTTGCCCCACAGAGAAGACAGGAGAAAGGAGATGTGGGCTGGGAAGCAGGATTTAAGGCAGGAGAGTTTAAAGCTGGAAAAGGTTATAGAAGACATTTAATGCATTCCCTGTACAATGGGGAAACTGAGACCCGCAGGGGTCAGCAACTTGCCCAAAGCTAAGTAAACGGCCAATGGTCAGGAGGAGTAGACTTATTTTCCTTCTTTTCCGGGGTTCTGGGCACTGTCCGCCCTGCCTGGCCACTCGTGTCATGTTTCTGTGTGTGCGTGTGGTGTGTGTGTGGGGGGGTGATTGTGAGTCCCTGCGTATAGGTACCTGCCAGGAGGGGTGCATTGTAGGAGTGTGCCGTGGCCCTTTTTGGTGGGTGAAATAGGTGATCTGAGGTTGGCCTAGGGTCCCGTTCTGCCCCAAGGTGGATGTTGGACTTGGTCTGTGGTCCCTTGTTCTAATTCTCTTGCCTGGTGCTTCCCAAAGCCACCACCACTGTGACAGTGTTCTGTGTCTGTGTGTGGAAATGGTGCTGTCAGATAGATCTGGGGTTGACCTGATCCCAGGACCTCCAAAGTCACTTGCCCATTTGTACCCATTTTCCAAGTAGGTGGGAAACACGATGGATTGATTTCAACATCTCAGCCTCTTTATGCCATTTTTTTTTTTTTTTTTTTTTTTGTGGTGCTGGAGATTTGAACCAGGGCCTTGCTCCTGTTAGGCATACATCTCCAGCTCTTTCTTTAAATTTTATTTTGAGACAAAGTCTTTCCAAATTGCTGAGACTGGCCTCCATCTTGCAATCCCCCTGCCTCAGCCTCCCCGTGATTACAGGCATGCACCACCACACCGTCTCTCCATCTACTTTTAAAAAAAGAGACCTTAATAATTAAATTAAAAGAAAATGTGTCTTATGATAAACTGCATTTTCCTCATGACGAAGTCTTATTTTTGAGGTGAGGTTGTAAAATCATATTTGGGTATTGACAATCTCTTCGAGTTAATTGTTTCTCTTGTTGGATTGGGAGCTTTCAAGAGGAGGAGGTAAGGAGGTCTTGCCTCCTGCCTTAGTTGCACCACCTCCGGGGGGACCCTCTGGGAGGAAGCTGATGGTGGCAGAGGTGGGGCATGATTGAGAGTGGGTTCTGCCCTGGCCCATCTGCCTCCTGGGGACAGCCCTGGGAGATGCTGTGAACCCAGGGACCCCTGAAGACATTGGCTAGGGAGGCCTTTGCTCCTCAGCCAACTCTGCCCTTCTGCGCACATGTGGCCGTATGTGACCCAACCCAGGTATATGGACATGCTCTCATCCACAAACATCACAGACACACAGGCTGACAAATCGCCACATTCAGACATCAACTTACTTGTGAGTACAAATGCATGGAGGCACGCAGTGGCCCTGCTCACACCCACGGGTGCTGCAAACTGATTTCATATAGGTCTGGATAATTTAGTTTTTAAAATATTTTATTAGATGTTGATGAACCTTTATTTTATTCATTTATTTATATGCGGTGCTGAGAATTGAACCCAGTGCCTCACACAGGCTAGGCAAGCGCTCTACCACTGAGCCACAACCCAGCCCCATGTCTGGATAAATTTCCCCTCAAGTTGGAATCAGCCTGTGTCTTCAGAGTCAAGAGACCAGGTCCCAGCCTTCTCCTCCCAGCTGTGACTCTGTGACCCTCCTCAGGTTCCAGATCTCTGGTGGAGGATCCACCGGCCCCAGCTCTGTGCTGCCTGCTTTCTCAGAGGGAGGCATGAGGGGGGGTCTCCCTGGTTCCTGACCTCTGGCCTCTGTTTTGTCTCATGGTGCCCACACTTTCTTTGACCTCTTTTGGTCCCAGAGACCTTTGTTCACAATGCCCAGAGCCCCATCAGGTCCCTGGGAGAGGAGGATAGTGCAGGCCACAAACATGGGAAGATAGGTCAAGGGCGAATGGGCGGGGGCTCTTCCCTCTTCTCAGCAGAGGCCTAGGGCCTCATCAGACAAGCTAGAAATTTGGGTTTGTCTGGGAAGCTGTAGAGGGTCTCCTATGTGCCCCCGAATCCTGAATGCCCCATCCCTGCACACCTCCTTCTGCAATGGCGGCTCTGCTCAGCCCAGCCAACCCAGAGCAGTCACAGAGGGAAATCAGCAAAGGCTGGAGGGGGCGTCCCAGGAGAGAAGCAGGAAGGAGACCGGAGGCTGGGAGGAGTCAGGGTCTCTAGGGAGTCTAAACCCCAAGATCATCTGTGCCCCTTCCAGTGAAGCTCTTGACTCAGTTTCCCTAGGAAGGCAGAAACGGAAGGGTAGAACTAAGTTTCGAGACGTGTGATTGTATTGGTGTCCTAGATGGATTCCCAAAGCCTCTCATTCCTCACTTCCCCTAAAATTAACACCCTCAGTGGTGGGGGGGGAGGCAGGGTGGTAACCAGGGGCAACCCTCCCCACTCCGCCTCGTCCTGAGTTAATGCCACTGAAGAGCTCTCCAGGCCCAGAGCATCACCCACACAGTTATCCCTGGAGGTAATGGGCTTGGAGAGCTGGGCAGCGGGGTGGGCTGGGCTGGGCTGGGGGTGTGGGGAGCTTGGGAGCTGGGGGGAGGGGAGGAGAGGGAGCGCCCCCTCTGTGGGAGACAGGCAGGGACAGGACATGAGTGCTGGGCAGGTGTGGGTCTCAGCTGTCAACCCCACATTCGCCCATCCCATGTCTGCTTTTCTGGAGTGACACTGATGGGGGCTGGGGCGGGGGGCGTGTGTGTCACAGGAGGAAGGGACTCTGTGCAGATTTTCCTAGCTGGAAGCCTGACTTCTTTCCTGAATTGGATGTGAGGACTGGGTTGGCCTTCCATTGTCTGTTTTGAAACCTGGAGTGTGTGTGTGTGTGTGTGTGTGTGTGTGTGTGTGTGAGTGAGAGAGAGAGAGAGAGAGAGAGAGAAGGGTTTTCTGGCTTGGGGACAAGAAGGTCAAAACCAGACACACGCTTTACAGGTTCTGTTTTCCCTCGTCAACCTTCAGCTCTTCCCTTGAAGGAAGGGTGAGGATGAGGAGAGGTGAGGTGCCAGGCCGCCTCATGCCCGTATGCTCTCCTGTATGCAGAGGTTACGGTGTGTGAGGCCAGCAGACACACAGGGACCCAGAGGAGATGGGGGGGTACACTGGGTGGGGCTTTCCTAGGGGTAAGGGGTGCTCTTTGAGGATGGAGCTTGCTTCTGGGCACAGGGTCCCAGATCCCCAGGCAGGCTTGGGGAGCAGGGTCCAATGGCTGGGTCTGTGTCATCAGTGCCAGGATGCTCTGCCTCCCGCCAACCCATGGTGGCTTCAGCACAAATTTGCATTTAAATAGAGATTTTTTTTTTTTTTTTAATGAGAAGGACCCAAGGGAGCCCCCAGACTATTAAGTTTTCTTCTGGGGGCTGTGCAGAGCCTTCTTCATTTGTCCCTCCACCCTAGCCCTCCACCCCGCCTCCCTCAACTGTCATATTATTCTGTGGCCATATATTCTGAGGACCAGATGAGGTCCCGGCTCTGACAATCTGAGGGCACTTGTGGGGACAATGGGGCTAGCGCTCCTGAGAGGACAGAGAATGCAAAGTCCTCGACCCCAATACTCTTCCCTCTTTGTCTGTTTGTGGCCTCGGCACCCCACCCTCCACTCCTTTAATTTCTCTCTGCTAGGTCTGGACTGGCAGTCTCGTGGCTGCCGCTGGACTGTAGGGGATAGTGCAGAAACCGCATCACTGTCATATTGGGAAAAGGGTGTTACTTAGGAGGCAGGAGGCAATTTCGGCCCCGGTTCCGCCATTCTGAGACTGTGGAAACTCGGGCAAGTCGCTCAACCTCTCTGAGCCTCATTCGGGGACTCTTCCTCCCAGGGGTGTGGGGTTGACTGAGACAGTGACATTCATCGTTGAGCACAGTGCCCACACACCATGCCCTCAATGATCGGCTTGAAGGGTTAGACAGCGTGATTTCAAGGAAAGAGTCTGATGCTGTTGTGAAAAGAGTAGGATTTGAAATCAAGATCCAGGGGCAGCCTCTCCTGAGGCCCTGGTGACAAGCTGGTCACTCTCCTCGGTGGCTTGAGCTTTCCTCACCTTCAGAGCTTCTGAGTTAAAACTCCATGGAAGTGTTTCTGGGACCATCAAGGGCGACAGCAGGGGCTAGGGTCCCCAGCATCCAATCAACGCCCCTTGTCATCTTTGTTCCTTCTTCTTCCCCAGGGCGGACAGGCCAGGAAGGTGTTCCAGGAGCTTGGAGAGTGTGTGTGGGGGTCTGGGGTTGGGGGAGGTCCCCAGGAATCTGAAGCTCTAGAGGAGAGGGCGCCGGTGGGCCCCAGAGCCCCACCGGGGAGAGCTGGGGGTCGGAGTGCCCTACCTGAGAGAAGCCACACTTGGGCCCTGTGCTTTCTCCTCCCAGGGCAGCCCCTGATGGATGGTGACAGGGCATCATGCTGTGTGTGTTGGGGGTCATGGGAGGTGAGGACCTTAGTGCACCCCTGGATGGCGGCTGAGGATGGAAATGGAAGGAGGAGAGGTCAGCTCGGGGGTCCCCCAGCCTGCCTCTCCCCAGCTTCTCGTCACTGGTTCTGGAAGGAGGGAATGAGATGTGACAGGTCCCTGGCCCCTGGGGTGAGCTGGGAAGGGACACAGGATGGTCTTTGGAGGTCCATGTGAGTGGAACGTGTGTGCGGGGAGGGAGAGAGAGAAGCTCGCGACACACACGTATCTGCTCATCCAAATCCACACACTCCCACCCCCCATGCTGGAACAGTCCTGGCTTTTCAACTGGCACAGTGACAGTGATCGTGACAAGTTATTTGATTAGAAAAAGTCTCTGTGGTTTGATCTTCCCCTCCCTCCCTCCCTCTTGGACTCTTGTCTTTCTCCTTCTTCTCCTTTCTTTACCCATTTCCTTCTCTCTCTCTCTCTCTCTCTCTCTCTCTCTCTCTCTCTCTCTCTTTCTCTCCCTCTCCTCCTTGGTCTCAGTTTCTATTTCCTCTCTTTCCTTTCCTGCTCTTTCTTTTTGAGGAAATCATGCTTTATAAGCAGTTGAAGAGCCCTGTCCCTGGGCCTGGCTGGTTCATAAGGTACCTATGAGAATGGGGAAAGGTGACCTTCTGAAAGGACCCAGCCATATGGCTGGTTGATGGTGCTTTCTGTGAACAATCAATGGCATCCTTCTTCTCGCTGGGCACAGTCTTATATGAGGGTATGGCTTAGCCAGTACAGTTGGACTTCAGTCTTCTCTTGCCCCCTTCTGCAGAGAACAACCTGCAGGTCCACATAGGGCTGTCCTCTACCCCATCCCCTTTCCTCCTTCCCACTTCTATCCTTCACATCCACATTTTTATATCTGCATCTCCCCCTTCTCAGCTTCATTTTCAATTCCTTTCTTTTCTTTCTCCTGGTTCTCTTCTAGAACTCTCTGCATGCCTGTGAGCATATATATGTGGTGTGTATATGTCATCATCTCTACAGGGGATGTGTGTTTTTCTGTCTTTCTCTTAAGGCTTGGCAATAGTCAGAGCTCCAAATCGTGTGACTGTGTGGCGTGAGTCTACATGTGCCTCTCCATGTGTCTTAGCTCTCTGGGGCTCCCCAACGGCTTCCTTACCTGGACTAAGAGGACAGATGGAATTAGAAGGGAAACCCCAAGGCTGAGGCCCTGGACCCTCCAATTCCCTCCAAACATCCACAGAGCTCCTGAATAGGACCCATTGAGGGTCACCCTTATCCTGTCCTGTTTGCCTTTGGGAGAGGAATCTGTCCCCCCTTCTTCCCCAGGCCTCCAAGACCAGAGCTGGCAGGGCCAGGGTTGGGAGGGGGCAGCTGGGAGGAGGCCAGGGAGCCTGAGGAAGCCGGGCAGGGGCTGGCGGCCCCTGGGACCCCTTTCCACAAGGACAGAGGCGGCACCAGCTGCTCCACAGAAGAAATATTCCCTAAAGTCAGAGTGGTCGTCTCGTATTTTAAGTGGCCCTTATTTATCACCGTCCTCCTGGGCTCCCTTTTGCAGTAAATGATGATAAAAGACAGCAATGAGGGGGGCGAGGGGTGGGGCTGCTCCCGGCTGGCCCCATGGCTGTCAGAGGTGGCGGCACCAGGAGAGGCGCGTGCACGGCAGCACATGGGCCCACAGACAGGGACACGAACACGGACCCAGGACACCATACACGCAGCGCCTATCTCTCTCTCTCTCACACACACACACAGTGTGATGAGTCCAGATTCAACCACAATAGTGACATGTCCACAAATGCTAACCACAAACCTATATGCCCAGAGACACTTCCACCCTCGGACGTACATAGCAACGACAGCCACTCATCAGCACACACACGTGGTATTCCAGGTACACTCACCAAAATAAGCACACCTCGGGCTCGCTCCTGCAGCCGGTGACATCTCCCAATGCCCCAAGGGCTGAAGCATGCCCGTGGCCTCTGCCTGTGCCTCTTAGGCCACTATGTGGCAGTGGGCAGGTGTGTGTGCTCTGCCCCATAAGTACTCATCAAACACAGGGACCTGCAGATGCACTCATAACCCAACTGCAAAAGATGAGAGCGAGCCTTACCTCTCCCCAAACACAGAAACTGAGGCCAACCGGATCCCAGACCTAAAACGAAGATGCAAAGCAATGGCACGTTTGGAAGAAAAGACCCTCTGGGTCTTGCGGTAGGTAGAGACATCTTCGGTAGAACACAGACCCAGCTGGGATGAGAGAACATTGAACACTGGCTGTCCAGTCCAAAACCTCTCCTCGATTCCTGCTGATTACATAACTGGCCACGTGAACCTTGGGTAAGTTACTTGCTTTCTCTGAGCGCCGATGCCTTATTGTACAATGAAGGTCTAATTCTACCTACCTCTCCAGATGCCTGTGAAGTCCAGGGGACTAATGTATATGAAATAACCTTTAAAAGCTGCGATGCACCTTCCAAAGGTAAGAAGAAAACAAAGATCATTAGTTTCTTGTGTTGTAATTAATGCACACATACACATATGATACACATACTTACAGGCTCGCCTCCAAGTGGTGGGCCATGACCCACACACCTTCCTGCCTTCTCATTCAGGGGAGCTGGGGGTGTCGACCTCCCCCTCTCCAGGGAAGCCTCTCCCAACCCTAAATCCCACATCCTCCTCCACCTCGGCTGCCCAGTTGCCAATCAACCTCCCTCCCCAGCCTCAGCCCATTAGTACAGCTCCCTGGGGGAATCTATTTTTTAAAGGTTATTAGCAGATTATTGGTTCTTTATCAACCTCAGGCTCCAATCTCCAATCTCCCAATGAAGCCATTGTCGCCTAATAAGATGCACTTGATAATCTTGGCATGAAGGTGGCGGAGGGCCTGGTGGGGGTGGGGCAGCGGGCAGGAGGGAAGGGTTAACGGCACCTCCCCAGCCCCCACCCCCTTGGTCCTCAAATAGCTGAACTACTGTATGTTGTAGTTTTCAACTGCAAATCATCTTTAATAGCAGACATCACGGGACGGCTCATTACATTAAGCTATTTTTCATGCTATCTCCTGTAATATCCTCTAATCCAATGCGTTTCAAATCACCTCGGGCTAAAATAAGAGACATAGCGATGTAATAGCCTAGTGTATTAGTGGGTTAATTGCCCTGTTGTACTCTTTCTAGTAGCTATCTCTGGAATGACTTCTATATTAATTGTAAATTGCTTAATACATTTAACTCCTTGCCACCGCCCATCTCCTAACGAAGGAGGCCACTACCCAGTTGCGTGATGGGAGTGTGTGTGTGTGTGTGTGTGTATGTGTGTATGTGTTTTGTGGGCGTTCCTTTCCAAATCTGGTTGCCCTCAGTCTGTTAGCCCAAGCTGGAAGAAGAGTAGGCTTGGAATAAACTTCTCAATCTCAGGAGGGGAAGGGAACAAAATCTGAATTTATTGAACAACTACTATCTACCAGGCACTGGGCTAGACCTTTTTACTAAATCTCATTGGAGCCTCATCACTTCCTGAACATACTCCCTAGAGATCATGTGACTTGTCTAAGGTCACAGTGCTAGGACATGAGGAAGCTGGTGTTGTGTCCAGACTCAAGGGCTTATAGAACCACAGTGGCTGAGAGTGGGGCAGGACCCTAGAGCTAGGTGAGGTGTGGTCAGCAGGGGCCTGAGGGGCTCCTGGTCTGGGTGGGAGAGACCAGTCCATGGCCTTGAGGAGTCCCCAATTTGGTGGGATTTAGGTCCTGTACTCGGGGGAGCTCCCAGTATGAGGGAGCCCCAAGGCCCTACCTTGGGATCCCAATCTGATGGGAGAACTATAACCCAGGTCCCAAGGGATGAAGAAAACCGTTTCTGTCCTGGGGAACCCTCTGTCAGATTCAGGAGACACTGTCCTCAGGCAGGACAGAGAAATAAGGTGCAAACGAAAGAGATGAGTACCAGAGCAAAGGGATGCAGGTCCAGAGATGGAGGAGCTCAGGGCCAGATTGAAGGCAGGGCCTCCTCCAGAGCTTCCCTCCCTCAGGGCCCCCATCCACACTCTCTCAGGGCCACCACTTCAGCAGGCAGGAGCACCCCAGGCCAGGGCAGGACTAAGGCCAGGGCAGGACTAAGGCCAGGGCAGGACTAAGGCCTCCTCCTGGCCCTGGTTCAGGTTCTCAGGGACAACAGCTCCCCATCCTGTTCCAAAGAGGTTCCCTGTGGACTGAGAAACCAGGGCCTGGGGCCTCTCCTGTACCCCTCTTCCACGATTTCTCCTTTCTCTGGACAAGAAAGTGACAAGTGGTGAATCCCCCAGGGAGAACAAAGACAAAGATCAGGGGGGGAAACAGGAGGCACCAGAAGGGAGGAGGCTAATGAAGAAGAAACACCAAAACAGGGTCGCAGGGAAGGCTGGGTGTTTACCTTCTGCAGATTAGCACTTGAACGCACACGGGACGCATCATGAGTGACAGTCACTAGGGAGTTAGTGGCTTAAAAATCTTCACGGACCCTGTTCTCCAGGCACCCGGCTAGGTAGAGGGACCTAAGTTGGAAGTGGCACAGAGTGCCTTCCTCACTCAGGGCTGTCCTGAGACCCTCCTCTGGGGTCCCAACCCCAGCTCTAGGCTCCGGATGGGTTTGGGCTGGTGGGGGGAGGGGTCCTGGGCCGCCTGAGCTGGGTTCGTGGGACAAAATAAACAAATAGAAATAAATAGAATAAAATAAAGGAGGCAACCGCAGGGCGGGGAGGGGAGGGGAGGGGAGGGGACGCGTGGATGTTGCGACTGGGGGCGCAGGTCGCGGAGTCCCCGCGGCGGCGGTGGCCGCTTTGTTGGCGGCGGGCTGGGGAGCAACCTTGAGCGCGGGCGCGGAGACAGTGATTTAGGTGGCGGCGCTGGAGCGTGAAGGTAAATGGCCACATTTCACCGTCGGGAGGTGAGCCGGGCGCCGCGGCCCCTTCCCCCAAGGCCCCGCGCCGGCGGGCGGGGCTGTGCGGCCCTGGGGACCCGCCTGGCCCCGCGGGTCGCCGCCCCTCCTGTCCCGGGCCGTCGCCCTCACCCCGCCGTCCGCCTGCAGTTTGGGGAGAGGTGCGGAGGTGAAAGCTCAAAGCCATGGCCACACTCAGCTGCCCGCTTCTGTCGCCATCCGGTGGCCCCTGGCCCCTCCCGAATGTCACACATCCCCTCTAGTGCTCCTCCAGGAGGTAGGGCCGCCTCATCTCCTCAGGACACACGTGGAAACTGAGGCTCAGGGGGTCAGGGGCCCAGCTGAAGGCCTCAGGGCTGGGAGGGGTGGAGGAGGCTGAGGACCCAGGTCCCTGAATCCTGTGCCCTAGGCCTCGAGAGCATGGATCTGGGTGGGCACCGGGTGCTCTTGGGGTGGGAGAGGTTGGCCTTCAGCGAACCTCACCGCTTTCATGGCTGAAGTCCTGTTTTCGACAATACAGCCCGATGACCACACGGGGGGCCTCAACTCTTTGGTCCTTGGGCCAAAGCTTCCTACCCTGCCCCTCCAAGTGCTCAGCCTCCAACCTTCCAGTTCCCAGTGAGTGGAGCATTGAGACCTCGTGATTCAAATACTTTGCTAAGAGACAGGAAAGGAAAGAGCTCCACTGGGGCATGCATGTGGCAGGACAGTCCCCAGCCCATCACCTTCCAGGCCCTTCAGAGCTGTGGAGCAAGGCAGGGTTCAGAAAAGGAGGAGAAAGAGAGGGCCCAGGGCACAAGGTTCTAGCCAGGTAAGCCTTCAGCCACTGCCATCTATGCTGAGGCCTTGAGCAGGTAGAAGGGAAACAGCTTCCTGTTCCACTTGGGGCAGTATTTGGTCCACTTGGTCCTTATTATTTATAATGTTATTCATTAGTATGATATTATTGGGAATTATTATTTTTATTGGATATCTATATGCTAGGTGTGTCTCTAATAATGCCAGCAACTTCATGCCCGTGAATATGTGTTGTTATCCCCATTTCATGAATAGGAACACTGAGGCTAGGCCCCTGGTCATTACTGAGAAGTAATGGAGCTGAGGTTGGTTGCTGGCCCCACTAATCCTAAAGAGCTTCCTCTCCCTGCATCCCACTGCTTTTCTGGTCCACTGTGTCCTGCGTGGGGGGTGGAGGAGTCTGCCAAGGCCTGGGGAGCCCACCCAGAGCCTAATGGCAAAGGAAACTGGCATTTCCCTCCTTACTGTGGTTTTCCCTGGCACAGTTCTTCCTGGGAGTCTGGGTTGGACCTCAGGCAGGGTACAGGCTAGTCGGGTGAGGTAAGTGGAGGTCTAAGTTCTCAGGGGGCCTTATGTTTTCAGGAGCTCTGTGGGGTCCTGCTGAGGAGGTTGGTTACCCCAACCCTGAATGTAGGAGATAAAGTAAGGGGGAGGAAAAAAATCACCCTGCATGATCTGATGACCTCTTGGAGGGGTCAAAGAAACCAAGCAGAGACCTTTCATGAGTGTGCAAGACAGGTCCGTCCGGGGGTGTCTGTCCTCCCCAGGACATTTCCTGAGTGGAAATCAAACCAGCTACAGAATCCAGGTGCACAGGAGACTGAGGTGGTGGGGAATAAGGCCCAGTAATTGCAAACCTCTTGCTCCTCAGTCCCCAGTTACTATGACAACTTCTATTGACTGACATTTATTGAATGCCCACTGTATGCCTCAAATTGCCAAACCTCCTTTGAATCCTGACAGCCACCATGTGGAGAAGGAACCATTATCAGACCCACTTGACAGACGAGTCAATAGAGGCACAGGCCTTCTTCCTCCTGGGCCAGGAGATCACAGCAGCTAGAAAGGGGGCTCTACCCTCAGTCCTAAGTGCAGGGCCCAGCCCACCTGGAAGCCTTCGCAGGAGGCAGCTCTGATGGTTCTTGGCTCTTAGTGGGTGGGGGTTTCGAGCTGGGGCCACCTTGCCTTTCATCCCACTGTCTCAGTGCTTGGCTTTAGAGGTCATGTCCTCTTTCTTGGGGTCTCAGGGAGCACCTCCCTGCCAACTTCTTCTGCACCTGCCTTTGTGCCTGCATCCTGGCCCCTGATCTGGGAGACTCATGTTGGAGCACATGTGTGTGGGAATGTGACAGGAGGAAGCGGGGTGCTTCAGAGATCACACCCGGTGATGGAGAGCAGGGAAGACTCTCCAAGACACCCCCTCTCAGGACAGGGTCTGATCCTAGGTCTGGGATTTTCCCAGGCTTCGCCAGAATGGGGAGTTTCAGGACTCCTCCCACAACCCCCACCATTTCTGAGCTGGGACTGTCCTATGGATAAATGCGAGCTGCCTCAGGCTAACCTCTTCCCTTGACTGTTTCACAATGGTGAGGAGATCAGGGGACAATCCACTGTCAGGGTCCTCAGCCCCTTCTCTCTCTATAGCTTCTGTTTTAGAATCCTTGATTCACCTAGTGCCATAGTTGGCAGGGATCCCCAGGTCTACCCCGGTCCCACCCAGATAAGGAAAGGGAGGCACAGAGAAGGGGAGCAACTTGCACAAGGTCACACAGTGAGTTTGCTGCAGGCCTACTGTCTCCTGATGCTGGGGAAGTCAGCCAGATGAGATGAGAATCTCCTAGGGCCCCCAGGAGATTGGAGGAGCCTTGAGAAGACAGAAGTGCCCCTCCTTCCTCTTTCTGGGGGTGTTGGCAGTTGGAGCACCGGCCACCCCCTCCCCATCCTCACACACCGGCTGGAATTGTCTTAATGCAGCAAATTGTTCATACACATGTAAGCAAATATCTTCTCAAATTATCTCTTATCACCAAACAGGCTGCGTTGCTCACCGGCTGGAGGGCCGAGGTTGTCTTTCAATCCACTGATGGTGGGGAGGGGCAGGGAAGGGGGGGGCCGGCTGACACCAAAAATAAACCGGTGGAGCGAGGATGGTTGTCGCAAGGGGCAGAGCGAAGTTGTCAGGCGGCGAGAGCGTGTGAGGCGGCAGGACGATAATGTGGCATGACACTTCTGAAATGAGCGGCCCGTTGCCATGGTGAGCAGCCAGGAGGGACCGGCTCTCCCGAGGCTGAAATAAAACACGCTTTAAATGATGTTTGATTAGAATTTAGATCATGTAACCGAATACCTCAGTCCTCCTCTTCCTGGTGCTTTTCTTCTTTTTCTTCTTGATGATTTCTCCTTTTCTTCCCTCCATCCCCTCCTCTCCTTATCCTGGGCAGACACAGTTACACACACCCGCACATCTGCATGCACGCAAATGCAAATATGCATGCACACACACAAGCACACTTAGGTGTGCACATGTGCACAGATATGCACACGGACACACCTGCATGCACACACTGGTGCATACATGCAAAGTGCACGTGGACATGCATGCACAGATCATGCACACTTGGGTATTCACACACTCACGCACACACCTACCCTCCTCCTCTTTCTCACCAGTGGGTGCATGCTTTGTTGGACCTTGGATCAGAAAACCCAGCAGAGGGCAGATGCTGGGGATCCTTGATCCAGGGGTCAGGGGCTTGAATCTCTGCTCTTCTGTTCTGATAACAATAATATGGCAACAGTTCAAATGGTTCATGCCCCTTGTCTCCTTCACAAAGCTCTTCCAAATGCAAGTTCACCACGGTCCTTTGCCCAGCCTCGATCATACCCGTTTTCTAGATGAGGAAGCTGAGGCTCAAAGAGGCCAAATGTTTTGTCCAAGATCGTGCACCTGGCAGGATGTGAACCCAGTTCTTCCCTGGGCTGCACTTTGACTTCTGGGGAGCAGCCCGTGCAGGAGGAGGGGAAAGCAGAGAAGCTCTCTGGGTGTTCAGCTCTCTGTTGTCCAACACGTTTTGGACACGTGCCTTGCTATTGGCTTTGGCCTGCATGAACCGTCCAAAAGATGGGCCTGCTGGAGGGCTCTGGGCAGGCTCTGCGATTTCCTGGCTCCATGCCCTTGTCTTTTTGTTTGGTAACAGATTTGTGTTATATTTGTGGTGTTTTTCCAGGGCATGCGGCCCAAGGTGGAGACAGGACAGAGGAACGGCCGCTGCTTCTGTGGCACACGTAACACTGCTGCTGTAGGGAGCAGGCTGGCACCGTGTGGCCAGGGCTCGCTGGGGACTTCCCAGAATCTCCATTGTTCTTGCTGTCCTGGATCTTGTCTGAGGCCCCAGAGAGATGCTCAGCATCACGCTCAGTGTCAGGGAGACATGGCAGACCTCGAGTGAGGCCTGATCACTTTGACCTTCACAAATATGGGCCTTGTCAGGAAGGTGACCTGGAGACAGACAGATGACAGGCAGGCAGACACACAGGCACAGTCTCCTTCAGTGCAGAATGTGAAGTGCCCCGATGGAGGAGGGAGCAAAGTGCTGTGGGAGGGACCAGGGTGGGAGACTCCTGTGTCTGCTGGAATCCTGGAGGTCTCCTTGGAGGAGGTGATGTTTGAAGAAAGAGTAGCAGTTCTCCAGGTGAGTGGATAAGAAGGGTCGGTTGAGGAAGGGAGGCCTTGGTTGCAAAGTTTCACCCTCACCCAACAGGCTGGATGCTCCCTGGGTGGGTGGGTGGGTGGGGTGATCCTCCCATGAGACCCCCGTGTTGTGTTTTGGTGCTGGGGATTGAACCCAGGGCCTCACTCATGCTAAGCAGCCCCAGCTCAGGCTAAAACTTCTGAAAAGCAGAGACTGAGTCCTTGTGTATGACACTACTCTTGCCCCCGTCTGGGAGCTCCCTGAGGCTGGGTTGATATCTTCTATTTCTTTTGTCTTTAGCTCCAAATGGAAAGGCTCCCCCCAGCACCCCACCTTACATCCTGTTAGATCTCTGAATGCAGAAACCCTGCCTTTAAAATATTTTTATTTTATTTTATTATTTTTAAATTTTGAGACAGGTTCTGGCTAAGTTGCTGAAGATCTCACTAAGTTGTTGAAGCTGGCCTCAAACTTGAGATTCTCCTGCTTCAGCCTCCTCAGCCCCTGGGATTATAGGAGTGTGCCATAATGCCCAGCAGGGACCCTGCCTTCTACTTTTGTGCCTCCTTAGAGTCTGGAACAAGACCTGCTATATAAAAATATAAGCTAGGTTGTAGCTCAGTGGCCCAGAATGTGTGAGACCTTGGGTTTGATCCCCAGTCCTGGCCCAGGGAAAAAAAAAAAAAAAAGAGACAGAGAAAGAAAAGAAAAGCCAACATCTATTGTGTGCTTGCTGTGTGCCTGGCATTACATTACATGTTTTTAATCTCCTTCTGTCCTTTTAACAGCTCTAAGAGATAGGGACCAACATTAGCTCCACTTTACAGATTGAGAAACTGAGGATCTTGGGCAGTTCAAACTCACACAACTAGCAGGTAGTAGAGTCAGGTAGGCCATCTGACTCTGAGACCTACTGAACCCGTGAACTCTAACCCCTGACCTCTTGTAAATTGGTGAACGCACTGCATTTCCTGTGAGTTCCAGGGTTCGGCTTCCCCAGGGATAGCAGCGCTGCCGACTGGGTCCAGCAGCCTGGGAGTCTGTGGCTTTGAAGATTTTCCCTGGTGCTTCCAGGGCAGGAAAGAGCAAGTAGGGGGTTGGATAAGGAGCAAAGCCACAGAGGGCTGTCTGGGTCCCCGAGGGAAGGATAGAGATGTCAAGAGCACACAGAGTTGGCCTTGAGGGGGACAGAGGTGGGTTAAGGGGCAGTGAGAGATCTAGAGCGATGACCTGGAGCCTGGTCTCCCCCTTCCTTTCTCTTCCTTTGTCCCTGCTGGCCACTGTCAGTTCTTGAATGTGTCCCACGTCAAGCCTCTTGTCCCTGCCCTGGCTGTGCCTAGACTTTCTTCCTGGTCCCCACCCCAGTTTCTCCTCCCCACCCCCCTTTCTCCACTGGCCACTGGTTAGCATTCTATAAAAGATTTGGTAATTTTATTCCAGCACCCCTAAACATTCCCTGGCTCCCCAGACCCAGGGGCTACAGCCCAGATCCCCAGCCTGTGTTTCAGCCCGGGGGGGATCTGTTTCCACCTGCCCTTTGGGTCTTGTCTCTCTCATCTCCCGCTCCAGACTGCTCAGTGCCTGGGTCCTTTCTCTCTCTTTCATTCATTTCTTCTTTCTTAATAGATACAACATTTTTTATACCTTTATTTTATTTATTCATTTTTATGTGGTGCCAAGGATTGAACCCAGTGCCTTGCACATGCTAGGCCAGCGCTCTGCCCCTGAGCCACAACCCCAGCCCCACTGATGTCCTTTCTTATCTGGACCTTTACAGACCCCAACTGTCCTCTCCAGAAATGCTCACCCCTCATCAAATGCCGACTCATCCCTTTTTCCTTTTCTTTTGACATAGTAAGTCTTTTCTGCTCCGGAGCAGCCTCTCCGGTCACTCACTCCTTCTAGAAGGCACGTCTTTTACAGGCAGTTCAGACCTGCCGGTTGTCAGCGGACTTCAGGTTATTCCCTCAATGTGACTGCAAGATCCACAAGGAGTAGACTGTGGAGTGATGATCCTGTCGCACTGAGCATGGTTGCAAGTTTGAGGCTAGATTGGGCCAGACCTGTCTCAAAAAAAAAAAAAAAAAAAAAGGGCTGGGGGTGTAGCTCTGTGGCAAAGCACCCCTGGGTTCAATTCCCAGTATGAAAAATTTAAAAAACAAAAATAAATAAATAGTGTCGCT
Source organism: Callospermophilus lateralis (assembly GCF_048772815.1). Lineage (NCBI taxonomy): Eukaryota > Metazoa > Chordata > Mammalia > Rodentia > Sciuridae > Callospermophilus > Callospermophilus lateralis. The sequence goes on from NC_135315.1 coordinate 35,587,698, forward strand.
GTGCCTGATAATGACAACCCTATATCACAGCACCAAAAATGTGCAGCGCAGGACTCTCAGTCTCTACCCTTCCAAGGAACTCTCTGGTCCTTTTTGGGCCCCAGCTGCTTGGGCAGGGGTAGCGATACTAGGGAGAATTTAAAGACATCCCCAAATCTCAGATTCAGCACAGGTTAGGTGTCTACCTGTGACAGAGGAAGATAGAAGGGCGAGGGGAGCAGGAGAACCAGGCACCTGCGGGCAGGGAGTGTGGGGAGGTTTGTGGGGAGAAGGAGCCTCCAGGCTGTGCTGCTGGGGGGCGGGGAGATGGCCCAGAGGGCTGGGAGAAGTTTGACCTTGTCAGGAATGTCAAGGGCATTAAGAAGCTTTGGAGAGAACTGAGACTACATCCCCATGTTCTCTCTGAATGCAGCACCGCAGGGAGATGACCTTGGGGAGACCCAGAGCCACAGGCTGGGCTGTCCCTGGGGGATGCCATTCCTGGCCACCAGCTCTGGGAGCATGCAGTTCTAGTCCTCAAAGCAACCAGCAAAGTGGGTTCCGTGAAGGCCTTTGTAAGGGCGAGATGACTAAGCTTCAGAGAGTTCAGCAGCATTGAAGGGAGGGAGAGAAGAGCTGGAAAGGGAAGGGACGCAGCAGACCCTAAAGCTGAACTTTAACCCTTGACCTCTCCCCCTAGAGCTATATCTCAGGATGGTGTCACTGTGGCCATTGAGCTCTGTGTTGTGGGAGATGGAGGAGGCTCATGAGGCTCGACAATATCAGCTCCACTTCGTCCTTGGGGTCAGAGGTGGCCCAGGCCAAGGCCTCTATAAGCCATTAGAGCTCAGATGACAGTTTGATTTGTGGGCCCAGGAAAGGCCCCTGTTAAGCCCGAAGTGAGAGGAAATGGGTGGTGCCTAGAGATGGGCAGTAGGATGGGCCAGGGCAATTGGATTTCTGATCATGACCAGAACAGTCTTTTTTTTTTGTACCAGGGGTTGAACCGAGGGGTGCTTAACCACTGAGTCACATCCCCAGCCCGTTTTATGTTTTATTTTGAGACAGGATCTTGCTGAGCTGCGTAGGGCCTCACTAAGTTGCCGAGGCTGGCCTCAAACTTGAGATCTTCCTGCCTCAGCCTCCTCAGTGTCTGGGATTACAGGTGTGTGCCACTGTGTCTTGCCCCAAGGACACTCTATCAGTGAGCTTCATCCTGAGAGCACAAGTGGCCCGTTGTGGAGGACAATGTTACAATGAAGAATAATTTCATTTGTGGGGTTGGGAGGTAGGGCTTGGCTTGGCACAACACAGGAGGAATAGACTGGGCTTAGAAGTCAGGAAATTTGGGTTCTCGACCCTGTCTGGTGGCAGGAGAGCCCCTTAACTTTGAGTTTTCCCATTGACAATTGTGATAGCCCATTTGGCTCATCTCGCAGGGAGCCATCTGACTGATTTGAGAGGACACCATTCAAATGTGAGATGGGATGAGGGTAACATGGGTTCTCCGTTAGTGAGTTGAAGCCCGTGAGGATCAGCCCATCACAGACCCTCTCTCAGCACAGACAGATGTCATTATCCCCATCAGGTCCTATGTCATTAGCAAAATCCCCACAGGGACATGAAGAAGCCAGGACAGGACTGTTCTCTGGGAAGGACAGACCAGAGAGGGGTCGTCCTGGCAGACTGGGTTGTCACCCTGTTTTTTCAGAACCCTTTGGGGGAAGAATTCAGGACCCCACTTCCCATCAGCTGACTTGGAGCCCAACAGAGAACAGTAATAGTAACAAAAACAATAGCTCACGTTTACCCGGCACTCGGCGTGCGTCAGTTTCTGCTGTGAGCTTTTGATCTGCATTAATTTTCTGCCTCACAGCCTCACTCGGAAGGCACTGCTTCTATCCACACTTTACAGGTGCAGAAACTCGAGCAGCTACATGACTTTCCTTTGGTCCCAGAGTCCCTCAGCGCTGGAGTTGACTCAGTCCTGCCTGGTCCAGGCCTTCTGCTGAGTGACACCTCAGCAGCCCATCCTGAAGGTGACCTCCTCTGCCCCACCACAGCTACTTCTGAGGTGGGCATTAGTTCCTCCATTTTACAGCTGGGGAAGTTGAGGCCCAGAACAAGGAAACAAATGACCCAGGGCCACACTGGAAATAGGCTGCAATCGAACCCAGCCTGTTGGATTCAGGGACTTAGGTTCCCTCCATTCCCCTCCATTCCTCGAGGTGTGATCCATAGAGCTTCAGTTCCTGGGTGTTCATAAGTTTTATGTGGAAAAAAAAAAAAAAGAAAATCTGTAGTCAGAGAAGTGTTCTTTGGAACTCCCTTTAGGAAATGCTGTGCTCATCCTGCTGCTTTCCCGACAGCAAGAGCAATCTTAGTAACACCGTAACTGGGATCTTCACTATCATGACAAACTGTTCAATCGCAGTATTATTTTTCTGCCTATGTATTTGGGGGAGTGCAAGAGTTTGGGTCTGGAATGTCTCCCAAAGGTTCATAGAGTAATGGCCTGGTCCCAGGGAGGCGCTGTGGGAAGGTGGTGAGCCTTTAAGAGGTGGGGCCTAGTGGGAGATCTTTAGGCTATTGGGCGTAGATTGTTGAAGGGCATGTGAAATCCCAGCTCCCTCTTTGCTTTTCTCTTGTCCCTTTGCTTCACTGAGAGGTTGTTGCACATGTTGCTGCCTTGATGGGTTTCTTTGCCCAAAGCAAAGGGACCAGCTGATCAAGAGACCTCCCAAGAACTGGGGCTGTGGCTCAGAGGTAGAGCGCTGGCCTAGCACGCGTGGGGCGCTGGGCTCCATCCTCAGCATCACATAAAAATAAAATAAAGGTATTGTGTCCACTTACAACTAAAAAATAAACATTAAAAAAAGGTATTGTGTCCATCTAATATATATATATATGAAAGAAAGAAATCTACTAAACTGTGAGTCAAATGGACTTTTTATCTTTGTAAGTTGATTCTCTCTCGGGCCTGCCATAGTGATGGAAAGCTAACCCAGGGAGTGTTTTCGTGAAGTCGCCCCTCCCTTGCCCCCCATTGAAGGACCTTGATTCCTTTCTCAGGCTTGGGCAGCTCAAGTCTGAGGGGTTTACTTATCCTTGTGCCCAGGGCTCCTCTGCTCTCCTCTTAGGCCTTTGCCTGGGCTGTGTCCCTCCAGTTGATCTCCCCTTGCTCCCCACCCTGCAGCCTTGTGGAAAGTGAAAGGGGCCTGAAAAGCGGAAGGCACCAGGGCCACGTGGTGAGCTGGGCCCTATGTATCCTTCTCCTCTTCCTCAGTGCTTGCCTTCACCAGCTTCTGCAAGACA